>NC_073693.1:218592816-218622349 GCF_029784155.1 Uranotaenia lowii | reverse complement strand
GTTTTTTTTTTTTCAAAATACAGAAAAAAATTAAAAAAAAAAGGCAATGAGTGGTTTTCTACAGCGTTTGCAAAATGATGCAATTTGATGTGGAACACGCTTTATAGTTTTGGAGGATAAAAAAATTTGGAGAAAATATTATGAAACTTACCAAGACCGTTTGATGGGGGGGGGAGGTAGGGTTATAAACACCCCCTCCAAAAAAAAAAGATTTTTCCAAGGAAAATTTTTCTCCGTACTCCGTAGGTGTGTAAAATTAAGCGTAAAGTCAGAAATTTGGCTCGCTTCCGGCGAAATTTCGTCTTAAATGACTTTAGGCTTGAGACATTTAATTTTACGATACTATATGACGTTCATGATTTGAAACTAATTTCTAATTGTAAATTTCGATTTGCAATTCAATTAAACTCTTGAATAAACAATCAAAACTTGGCATACAAAAATTTTACCTCGTCTTTAGAATGGGGTTTTATTAAGTGTAACTAAACAAGAACAGACTTCGAAACGAACCATTTTAACTTCAAAATTAATTAATACTAGTTTTATACATCAGCAAGTTGGACGCCATGTAACAGGCATTTACCTCTTATGATGGTTAACTGAATTAGCAAAACAATTCCAAAACCTAATATGAATTTAAAACGTAATTATGACTGATTTGAGCGCCCTGAATCTAAAAATTAAATTTTTCTATCAGCTTTTGTTACTGAAATAAAAAATATTTTAATTTTTAGGCATATTTTTGTAAAATTTGTCTAAGTTTTTCAATTCTGAATTTTTGTTGTTCTAAAAACATAAACCAGTAATGTTTTTTCTTTATAAAAAATTCACATTTCAAACCATTATTTTTTTTTTCTAACTCAAAACACTTCAGCGGAATTTTCCAATCAACCCTTCAGATGAAAAAGATGAATTGAAATGTAAATTAAGATAAATAATGAATAACAATAATTATCATTTTCCTAACAATTTATCATGGTTAACTTTTTACCTTATCAGACATCTGTTTAAGATTTTTTCAAATCTGTGTTTTGGAATTATTTATTTCAAATTTTAAAACTCGACTGCTTAGAATCTGTTTTGAAGCAAATTTCTAATACATCATTTTGAAAATAAATTATCAATGATTTACCGGAAAGATCATTGATTTGAATTATTGATTGAGATTTGTTTTGGAAGTTTTGATATATTTTACCAGTAAAATTCATTATTTTTGAGTACCGTAAAACGGGGTAACTTTGATCACCGGGGTAACTTTGAACATCAATAAATTTTTACACATTATCACCAATAACTTAGTCTATAGTTCGAATTTTTGAAAACTGTTTTCTACGTTTGAAAGCCTATTAATTGAGTATCAAATAGACAGAATAAGGTTTGTATTTGAAATTGTTTTCTGTTAGTAAAAATGTAATTTCAAAATTTTAAAATATCTATTTTTTCTAAGGCTCGCAAACAAACAGCTCTCCTGATGATACCAAAATGTATTTAGAAGCAAACGGGTGGTTGAATGTGAAAGAACAACTTTTATTCTTTGTAAATGTACAGTTATAGTGCTATTTTTATATTCATTTAATGATAAATTTTTGATATTTATAAAGTAAGGACATTTTCCAAGAGTAAGCCCATATTGGACAAATGGATAGGAATCCTATCAAATGATTAACTTTGAAGAAAATATGAAAATGAAATTAGTGGGAGGGCCTAGGGGAATGTGTGAATGCAAAATTTCATTTGTATTTTGAAGCTAAAACTATTTAGCAATTATTATAATTTTTGCCCCTGGATGTATGCAGCATAATTGTTTTTTTTCGATTATAATTTTTTTTGTAAAGAAAACGTTGAAAAGCAAGGTAGAATTGATAAATTTGAATTTATAAACAATTATGAAGGTGTTTTGTATCCTTTATGATCAAGAAAAACTCGTTAAAACCGTCAAAATGGAGACTGATCAATGTTACCCCAAATCATCAATTTCTGAACAGCGACGAAATCGATTTTTAAATTAAATTTAAAATAGTCTAATAAATTCCCGCAACCATGATTTACGTTCATATGAGTCCAGTACTAGTTTTAAAAATATGAAACATCCCACATTCCCCTTAACAGAAAAAATAATCGAAAAATATTGAAAAAAGTGATCAATATTACCCCGGATTACGGTATGTATAGTAATTATGAGTAAGGAAATTATGCTAAAAATCCATTTCCTTATTTATTGTGTATTCTTGGTATATGTAGTTATTATTTTTAACTCAATTTGAATTTCAGAAACCCTCGCATGGATAACATTTACAGTTTTAAAGCAGGCTACTAGATGAAGTTTTGGTTTTATGAGAGGCTTGAGGAGTCCAATAAAACTATCGGTGTTACTGAATAAAATTTTATAAAACCATTAAGATTCTAAAAAGCTCTTTCTTCTCTTATACAGTTCCCTTAAAACTAACGTAAGATTTCATAAGAGTGAAACTGACAAAGGTAAACAAATGAGTTAACTGTCATTCTGGATGTACGCGGTTGCACTTAAAACTTTCGAAAAATTTATAAAATTCAATTGGTTTAAACTTCCTGTTGATGTATATTCGTTGGAACGTGAAGTTATGCCAATTTAAAATGGGGTTAATGTGAGAAAAAGTGGCCTAATTAGATTAATCGTGTAGGATCAAAGGGAGTAACTTCAAAACCCAAACACAAACGGCCGATCAATTAGGCGTAACTGAAATCAAAAACAAAAAAGGGCAAAACTCAAAACTATTTGAAATTTTGTAAAAAAGCGTTTAATTTCTTGATAAGCAACGAGCAATAAGTGAATATAATGCACATTATCTGATTTTCTTAAACAAAAAGTGGTTGATTTTTTAAGTAGGATTTGATTACATGTTTTGAAATTTCAAACGGTTTTTCTCGTTTCGAGCTAACTGGTAGTTTCACCTTTATGAAATGTTACGCTAGAAATGTCTAAAAAATTGAAAAACTCTTATAAGAGTCAAAAAAACAAAGAGAATAAAAAACTTAAGATATGATTGCTCAATAATCGCTCTTTATACTGCATTTCATTCAAAAAATGTCAAAACAAAAAAAAAATCAGCAAATAGAGACGTTTAAATTGTCGTTTGCATAATCGACATTGCACTCACCTGAATTCAATTGCACCAAGCAGTCATAAGTAAAACTACCTCGTTACTAACGATCCAAAAGTGGGCTTGCAGTTACTGCATCACTGCAGCATTGTCTGGCAAATCTGCCGGTCTGCCAGTTAGTCAGCCAGATGTAATCAAATTCAGCAAACGGCGGCTATTACGAAAAGATCTTCTTCGGTTTGGTGAAGTAAAAATTTGTCACACCACGGTTGACCGAAATAAAAGATTCCCACCTTCATTAATTCACAAAACACAGACCACATCACTGCCATTCATTCATGCTTTCTGTAATTTTCCAGCCCACCAACTTTTTATCTGCTTCTTTTTCTGGGGGGGTTGCAGCTGAACTATTTCTAAACGATTTTTTTTTCGTTTCCACTGTATTTTTCCACTTCTTTCCCTCACAGATATTCTTTCACTTTTGCTTTTTATTTACTTACTCACAAAAGCTCCGAGATGTCGCTTTTGGATTTTTCCCACAACCCCACATTAACTTACTTTCGCACGCGAATGGATTTTCAGCTGTTATCCAACAAATAGCCCTCCTGGTAGCACCGTGACTTTTTTTTTGCTTTTTCCTTCTCCTTTTTTTTCTAATGAATTGGAAAAAAGAGCGAAGCTCTTACACAACAACTGGTTGCCATAATTTCTCACGCTTAATGCGACATCGCTCGAAATGCTCAATTTTATTTTACTTTTTTTCGGAATCGCAGCTAAATGCTTCTCTAGGACGCTGATGATGATGATTTACATTTCACTCAAATGCTTCCTTCGCCAGGACTTTCATGGAATTTCAACCCAGTAAGAAGAACAGTAAATTATCTATTTTTCCACCAAAAATGCCGCCGTCCGCTATGATGATGGGAAACACCAAGTTCAGCATTCTATCACATTTTCCCACTTCCAAGCCACTCCACGGGAATTTATTTCCCTTTTTCGAGATCGATTACACTCGGTTGGTATCTACTTGTTGTAAGGAGAAGAAGAGCCGGGAAATATCGCTTGAAAAAAAAACGCTTGTGGTATGCAATTTTCACGAGATTCCCACTTGGGAACGGGATGCAATTACCAAGCTCGCATTTTTTTTTTTTCGTTCCACCCCCTATTGGTTCACAAATTTTTCAGTAAAAATTCCCTTTAAACCGGCGCGCGATTCACACGTAGGACAGCAATAGAAAAAAAATCCCGAGAAGTGCCACGCTTTTCTATTTGCTCCAGGCTCCGGGCAGGAAAAATCTAGGTTAGCAAAAATGGTCGTTTGCTGTTTTGGGGGGAGGATTCGTTCTCCACCCACGCTCCTGTTTCCGGATTGGAAGCACTCTGGTGGTTAGAAGCGTTTTAATGGTTGCCTGTCGTCGTCGCTAGTTGCTGGATATCGTTGGCGCTCTAAATTGGTTTCATAAATCGCTGCGAGGCTTCCCGGTCCGTGGCAAAATCGTCCTGGGAGCCAGCTGTTTTGAGGGAAAGGAGAGAAAATAGACTATTATTAGTATCATTCTAATAGCTTAAAATCTTTTTGAGAGATGAAATTTTTATAAATAGAAATATACCAAAAGATTAGTTTTAACAAATTTCAATCAACTTTTTAATTTAAACTGATAAACCATTTTTTCACTAAGGATTTGAAATGGATATTACACTCCAGAAATTCTGGACGATTATTATCTCGTCAACAAACTCGTGGGTTGAAACTATAGGAAAGACGATCGCGACGAAAATTCAATCGTAAACAAACTGTCAGAGCAATCTTCAAGAAGATCGCCAAGGCTAGCTGCCATGTGTCTGACTTGCAATATTATTCCTACAACAGCTTGATGACAGCAAAATTATCAGTCAGCTTCAGTTTGAAATCCAGGACCATCATCACATTTGCCTGATGATGGACATTGCTGTTCCAAGCAAGTGACATCATGTCTTTTGAAGATAAGATTTTATTCTTTCGAGGCGGTAATTAAAGTTCATCTGCAAGCGCTTTGGTTTACTTCAATGCGTTCATCACTCTGCAAATGAATTTAAACTCGTATTCGAAAAACTGAGGGTGATCTTAGTTAATAGATTCTGATCTCAATGTGGAGATAAAACTGTGCTGGATGCTTTTTAATAATCTTTTGACATGGTTTTTAACGATTTTTAAAACGATATTCTAGAAAAATGAGTTCTGGAAGAATCGAGCAAAAGTTTTATTTTCTACTGCTTAAAACAAAGTTATTCAACAGTTTTTTTTTTCAAAAGCAATATTGATCACTCCCTTTTTGGTATTTGGTCGAAATTCATCACAATAAAATTGTATATTTTAATAGTAAAAAACCAAGTTCCGAACACGATTCTGCTTATATCATTTAAAATTTCATCATCTTTCCGATCATATACATTGTGTAGAATGGTTCAAAAACTGACCTGTGAAAAATTGCTGCTCAATATGGCTTGAATAAGGGAGCTCAAACCTTCAAAAATCACCTCAGGTGGGACCAGAAAATCGGGGAAATCTAAATTTGAATTTGACGCCAATAGGTTTGGTGCTACCTCGAAAAAAAAAACTTTGGTCAAAATCGGCATCATGAGAACGTATTTTCCGGAGAAACCAGTACCTTCATATCGAATGTTTCAACATCGCGCATCGCCTTTAAATTATATCAAAATTTGCTATAAGTTGTATAATTGAAAAAAATTACCCAGATGACACAATCGACAAAATCGACAAAATCTACAAAATCTACAAAATCTACAAAATCTACAAAATCTACAAAATCACAAAATCGACAAAATCGACAAAATCGAAGAAACGATAAAATCGACAAAATCAAAAAAAATTACAAATTCGACAAAATCGACAAAATCCACAAACTCGACAAAATTAACACTATCGACAAAATCGACAAAATCGAAAAAAATCGACAAAATCGACAAAATCTACAAAATCGACAAAATCTACAAAATTGACAAAATTGACAAAATCTACAAAATCGACAAAATCGACAAATCTACAAAATTGACAAAATCGACAAAATCGACAGAATCGACAAAATCTACAAAATCGACAAAATCGACAAAATCGATAAAATCGACAAAACTGACAAAAATGACAAAATCGACATAATCGACAAAATCGACAAAATTAACACAATCGACAAAATCGACAAAATCGACAAAGTCGACAAAATCGACAAAACTGACAAAACTGACAAAAATGACAAAAATGACAAAAATGACAAAAATGACAAAAATGACAAAAATGACAAAAATGACAAAAATGACAAAAATGACAAAAATGACAAAAATGACAAAAATGACAAAAATGACAAAAATGACAAAAATGACAAAAATGACAAAAATGACAAAAATGACAAAAATGACAAAAATGACAAAAATGACAAATATGACAAAAATGACAAAAATGACAAAAATGACAAAAATGACAAAAATGACAAAAATGACAAAAATGACAAAAATGACAAAAATGACAAAAATGACAAAAATGACAAAAATGACAAAAATGACAAAAATGACAAAAATGACAAAAATGACAAAAATGACAAAAATGACAAAAATGACAAAAATGACAAAAATGACAAAAATGACAAAAATGACAAAAATGACAAAAATGACAAAAATGACAAAAATGACAAAAATGACAAAAATGAAAAAAATGACAAAAATGACAAAAATGACAAAAATGACAAAAATGACAAAAATGTCAAAAATGACAAAAATGACAAAAATGACAAAAATGACAAAAATGACAAAAATGACAAAAATGACAAAAATGACAAAAATGACAAAAATGACAAAAATGACAAAAATGACAAAAATGACAAAAATGACAAAAATGACAAAAATGACAAAAATGACAAAAATGACAAAAATGACAAAAATGACAAAAATGACAAAAATGTCAAAAATGACAAAAATGACAAAAATGACAAAAATGACAAAAATGACAAAAATGACAAAAATGACAAAAATGACAAAAATGACAAAAATGACAAAAATGACAAAAATGACAAAAATGACAAAAATGACAAAAATGACAATAATGACAAAAGTGACAAAAATGACAAAAATGACAAAAATGACAAAAATGACAAAAATGACAAAGATGACAAAAATGACAAAAATGACAAAAATGACAAAAATGACAAAAATGACAAAAATGACAAAAATGACAAAAATGACAAAAATGACAAAAATGACAAAAATGACAAAAATGACAAAAATGACAAAAATGACAAAAATGACAAAAATGACAAAAATGACAAAAATGACAAAAATGACAAAAATGACAAAAAAGACAGAAAAGACAGAAAGAACAGTCTTTTCTGTCTTTTTTGTCTTTTTTGTCTTTTTTGTCTTTTTTGTCTTTTTTGTCTTTTTTGTTTTTTTTGTCTTTTTTGTCTTTTTTGTCTTTTTTGTCTTTTTTGTCTTTTTTGTCTTTTTTGTCTTTTTTGTCTTTTTTGTCTTTTTTGTCTTTTTTGTCTTTTTTGTCTTTTTTGTCTTTTTTGTCTTTTTTGTCTTTTTTGTCTTTTTTGTCTTTTTTGTCTTTTTTGTCTTTTTTGTCTTTTTTGTCTTTTTTGTCTTTTTTGTCTTTTTTGTCTTTTTTGTCTTTTTTGTCTTTTTTGTCTTTTTTGTCTTTTTTGTCTTTTTTGTCTTTTTTGTCTTTTTTGTCTTTTTTGTCTTTTTTGTCTTTTTTGTCTTTTTTGTCTTTTTTGTCTTTTTTGTCTTTTTTGTCTTTTTTGTCTTTTTTGTCTTTTTTGTCTTTTTTGTCTTTTTTGTCTTTTTTGTCTTTTTTGTCTTTTTTGTCTTTTTTGTCTTTTTTGTCTTTTTTGTCTTTTTTGTCTTTTTTGTCTTTTTTGTCTTTTTTGTCTTTTTTGTCTTTTTTGTCTTTTTTGTCTTTTTTGTCTTTTTTGTCTTTTTTGTCTTTTTTGTCTTTTTTGTCTTTTTTGTCTTTTTTGTCTTTTTTGTCTTTTTTGTCTTTTTTGTCTTTTTTGTCTTTTTTGTCTTTTTTGTCTTTTTTGTCTTTTTTGTCTTTTTTGTCTTTTTTGTCTTTTTTGTCTTTTTTGTCTTTTTTGTCTTTTTTGTCTTTTTTGTCTTTTTTGTCTTTTTTGTCTTTTTTGTCTTTTTTGTCTTTTTGTCTTTTTTGTCTTTTTTGTCTTTTTTGTCTTTTTTGTCTTTTTTGTCTTTTTTGTCTTTTTTGTCTTTTTTGTCTTTTTTGTCTTTTTTGTCTTTTTTGTCTTTTTTGTCTTTTTTGTCTTTTTTGTCTTTTTTGTCTTTTTTGTCTTTTTTGTCTTTTTTGTCTTTTTTGTCTTTTTTGTCTTTTTTGTCTTTTTTGTCTTTTTTGTCTTTTTTGTCTTTTTTGTCTTTTTTGTCTTTTTTGTCTTTTTTGTCTTTTTTGTCTTTTTTGTCTTTTTTGTCTTTTTTGTCTTTTTTGTCTTTTTTGTCTTTTTTGTCTTTTTTGTCTTTTTTGTCTTTTTTGTCTTTTTTGTCTTTTTTGTCTTTTTTGTCTTTTTTGTCTTTTTTGTCTTTTTTGTCTTTTTTGTCTTTTTTGTCTTTTTTGTCTTTTTTGTCTTTTTTGTCTTTTTTGTCTTTTTTGTCTTTTTTGTCTTTTTTGTCTTTTTTGTCTTTTTTGTCTTTTTTGTCTTTTTTGTCTTTTTTGTCTTTTTTGTCTTTTTTGTCTTTTTTGTCTTTTTTGTCTTTTTTGTCTTTTTTGTCTTTTTTGTCTTTTTTGTCTTTTTTGTCTTTTTTGTCTTTTTTGTCTTTTTTGTCTTTTTTGTCTTTTTTGTCTTTTTTGTCTTTTTTGTCTTTTTTGTCTTTTTTGTCTTTTTTGTCTTTTTTGTCTTTTTTGTCTTTTTTGTCTTTTTTGTCTTTTTTGTCTTTTTTGTCTTTTTTGTCTTTTTTGTCTTTTTTGTCTTTTTTGTCTTTTTTGTCTTTTTTGTCTTTTTTGTCTTTTTTGTCTTTTTTGTCTTTTTTGTCTTTTTTGTCTTTTTTGTCTTTTTTGTCTTTTTTGTCTTTTTTGTCTTTTTTGTCTTTTTTGTCTTTTTTGTCTTTTTTGTCTTTTTTGTCTTTTTTGTCTTTTTTGTCTTTTTTGTCTTTTTTGTCTTTTTTGTCTTTTTTGTCTTTTTTGTCTTTTTTGTCTTTTTTGTCTTTTTTGTCTTTTTTGTCTTTTTTGTCTTTTTTGTCTTTTTTGTCTTTTTTGTCTTTTTTGTCTTTTTTGTCTTTTTTGTCTTTTTTGTCTTTTTTGTCTTTTTTGTCTTTTTTGTCTTTTTTGTCTTTTTTGTCTTTTTTGTCTTTTTTGTCTTTTTTGTCTTTTTTGTCTTTTTTGTCTTTTTTGTCTTTTTTGTCTTTTTTGTCTTTTTTGTCTTTTTTGTCTTTTTTGTCTTTTTTGTCTTTTTTGTCTTTTTTGTCTTTTTTGTCTTTTTTGTCTTTTTTGTCTTTTTTGTCTTTTTTGTCTTTTTTGTCTTTTTTGTCTTTTTTGTCTTTTTTGTCTTTTTTGTCTTTTTTGTCTTTTTTGTCTTTTTTGTCTTTTTTGTCTTTTTTGTCTTTTTTGTCTTTTTTGTCTTTTTTGTCTTTTTTGTCTTTTTTGTCTTTTTTGTCTTTTTTGTCTTTTTTGTCTTTTTTGTCTTTTTTGTCTTTTTTGTCTTTTTTGTCTTTTTTGTCTTTTTTGTCTTTTTTGTCTTTTTTGTCTTTTTTGTCTTTTTTGTCTTTTTTGTCTTTTTTGTCTTTTTTGTCTTTTTTGTCTTTTTTGTCTTTTTTGTCTTTTTTGTCTTTTTTGTCTTTTTTGTCTTTTTTGTCTTTTTTGTCTTTTTTGTCTTTTTTGTCTTTTTTGTCTTTTTTGTCTTTTTTGTCTTTTTTGTCTTTTTTGTCTTTTTTGTCTTTTTTGTCTTTTTTGTCTTTTTTGTCTTTTTTGTCTTTTTTGTCTTTTTTGTCTTTTTTGTCTTTTTTGTCTTTTTTGTCTTTTTTGTCTTTTTTGTCTTTTTTGTCTTTTTTGTCTTTTTTGTCTTTTTTGTCTTTTTTGTCTTTTTTGTCTTTTTTGTCTTTTTTGTCTTTTTTGTCTTTTTTGTCTTTTTTGTCTTTTTTGTCTTTTTTGTCTTTTTTGTCTTTTTTGTCTTTTTTGTCTTTTTTGTCTTTTTTGTCTTTTTTGTCTTTTTTGTCTTTTTTGTCTTTTTTGTCTTTTTTGTCTTTTTTGTCTTTTTTGTCTTTTTTGTCTTTTTTGTCTTTTTTGTCTTTTTTGTCTTTTTTGTCTTTTTTGTCTTTTTTGTCTTTTTTGTCTTTTTTGTCTTTTTTGTCTTTTTTGTCTTTTTTGTCTTTTTTGTCTTTTTTGTCTTTTTTGTCTTTTTTGTCTTTTTTGTCTTTTTTGTCTTTTTTGTCTTTTTTGTCTTTTTTGTCTTTTTTGTCTTTTTTGTCTTTTTTGTCTTTTTTGTCTTTTTTGTCTTTTTTGTCTTTTTTGTCTTTTTTGTCTTTTTTGTCTTTTTTGTCTTTTTTGTCTTTTTTGTCTTTTTTGTCTTTTTTGTCTTTTTTGTCTTTTTTGTCTTTTTTGTCTTTTTTGTCTTTTTTGTCTTTTTTGTCTTTTTTGTCTTTTTTGTCTTTTTTGTCTTTTTTGTCTTTTTTGTCTTTTTTGTCTTTTTTGTCTTTTTTGTCTTTTTTGTCTTTTTTGTCTTTTTTGTCTTTTTTGTCTTTTTTGTCTTTTTTGTCTTTTTTGTCTTTTTTGTCTTTTTTGTCTTTTTTGTCTTTTTTGTCTTTTTTGTCTTTTTTGTCTTTTTTGTCTTTTTTGTCTTTTTTGTCTTTTTTGTCTTTTTTGTCTTTTTTGTCTTTTTTGTCTTTTTTGTCTTTTTTGTCTTATTTTGTCGTTTTGCCAAATTTGAAGAAATTTATCATCAAACTATCAAACTTCACAGAAACAGAAACTTACTTTGTATGAGTTTGTTGTAGCAGGATTCCAGTTTTTCTTTGTTGACTTATCTCAAGAGATTAAATATTTTATAAAGGGTCAAATCCATTTTTTAATCTTTGTAAAGTCTATACTATTTTTGGCATCTCCAAAGGACATATTTGAGTTATTATATCATAGATTCGATATGATTATTGGTTTTGAATGTTTTATTTAAATATCTTAACAGTTCAAATGTATCCTATGGTGCTCCAATAAAGTGTACAGTTTTTTTAAACGTTGTTTTATCAATTTTCAAAAGTTAACGCTTTGAACTCGAAAACAAGCGTTGTTAGAAATGAGCTTATTTTAGAATGAGTTCAGCGCCTCCAAATATTTCAAATCCGCTATTGAATTCTTGGCACCTTCGAAAATAAGGAAATTTTGTTTAAAAAAAAGTTCAAAATTAAAAAAAATCACATTAAAAGATTTTGTCTTACGTTACAAGAATTAATAAATAATAATAATAATCAAGTTGATAAGATTAAAATGTTATTTGAGACTATTTAAATGTTTTGTTATTTTTTGATTTATGAGAGTGATTTTATCGCCTATAACGCATCCGCTTAAAGATTCTAGATTGTATAGTTTTTTTTTCAACGTTATAACTTTATTTAAGTATTTTTTCAACACGAGTGTATTCATATTTTTACAGAGGCTTGTGATATACCTCAGTTGACATGTCAGTTGCCTTCTGACCCAATATCCGCGAGTTCGAGCCCAAGAGCAAACATCGAAAACAGTTGTACCGGATGAGTTTTTCAATAACTGTTCACCAACTGCAACGAGGATGTATACTATACTATACTTTACATTGTATAGTCGTGAATACCATAAAAAAGGCAAAACGACTATAAGCGAAACAAAAACCTCAATTATTTTTACAAGAAGCGGTTGATAATCTCTCCATGAAATTTAATTTTCAATTTTTATTTTGCGAAACAAAAAATTGAATCAAACATTTGGGCTGCCCTCTTGAACAAAAATCAAAAAATCAGATAAAAAATAAGGGGAACATACATTAGAAGATAACTCACAGATCCAAAGAACTATAAACTACCCTTGCAAGAATAAAACTAATTAGAAAAAATTACCTCTAACAAATCTCGTAATCCAGGGCGCAACAAACAAAAAGAAAATCTCCTACAAGTTGCTCTTAATTAAATAGTATTTCATTGACTTGTCTGCACTGTCCCATCTTTCCATCGTCCATCGTCCGAGAGAGGTGGTCCCTTTGATTTAGGAACCCGATAAAACTAAGGGCTTGCACTGCTCTATTCCTAGTAGCTCTAAGGATCCATCATTTTTCCCATTTTTTTTTTGCTCTAAATCACCACATACACCGGCCGGAAGTCGAACACAATCCTACCGGTTGTTGAGGAGAAGAAAGAAAAGGTGATAACCGATTGCGAGCAGAAAAAAAAACCTGGACTTGAGTGCTTCTTGAAGTACACGCTTATTTAAAACTACTCGTTTTAAGGTAAAAGACATCTCAGAAACTTTTTGTTTTCAAATACTAAATATCGGAAACAATTTGTGAAAAAAACAGTATATTGAAGACGAGCAAGATTTTGGTTTTCCCAATCTTTAACGCCATGTTTTATGTCCTCAAAATTCGTTGAAAGAGGAAGAATTGACACATCCTCTCCAGGGCAGAAATCCTCACTGACGTCGTCGTCCGGTTTCCGGAGCTCAGTGTCGGCGGCGGTTCAAACAAAAGATTTTCCGGAAGTCCTGTTTTAATGGGCGAAAAATCATCCACCACCAATGGCATCTCACGTAGCATGGCTAAATGGCTTTGTCGGTTAAAGGTTTTTTTTCGTTTTTCCATCTTTCGAGAAAAGAAAAAAAAAATCTCTCGCCGGCTCCCGGATTCATTCATCCCTCCTCATTCTCTGTCTTAAGCACTCCCGTGGTCATCGTCATCATTGTCATCATTCTTCTTGTTTCAAGTTATGGCGAATTCTTCGTTCGGTTTTTGTGTTTTTGCTCCGGTCTTTTTTTTCCCCCGTTTTCCCAAGGAATGGAGTTGTTTTCCCTACATTGTGGGAAGCGTCCTTTCTTGTTCGCATTCGACGAGAGTAGAGTGGCAAAAGACACCAAACTCAAACTCGGGCCCTGTCCTCTCTGGCATGGCAGTCGTTCAAGCGTCAATTAAAATTTTTAATTAAGGAAAACGACACGACCCTTTGCGTTTTAAGAGTTTGTGTCGGTCGGGCGTGTTCATGTAGACGACAATATTTTTGGGTTCAATGGTTTTGCAGCTGGACATTGGACATTCTTTAAGATGTCCCTTTAATTTTTTTTTTCATTTAAATTTTCTACAGTAAAGCTCTTTTGATGATTGCCGGAAAATTTAAGTTCTTATCGACAATTTCTAAATCTTGATCGAAAATTTCTCTAGAAAGTGATGAATCAAATACTTTTGATAATAAACACCAAGTACCTACATAAGTAAGGTTTGCTACTTAATTACTCGAACAAAACACGTCCTAAGCCAGATTAAACTGAGAAATTATACCATGAAGAAGGAACAAAAATCCTCCAGAGACTACCGGAAGTGCAATTAAAAAAAAGACGAGTTCCGTCATCTTTTTCCGTCTTCACTTTCCCTTAGTTCATATTTCATCTCACTGTTCCGGATCTTGTCCTCTTGAGAGCAAAAAAAAATTAAAAACAGAGCGAAACTAAAAGCTTGGTTATCCTCTTTTTGACAACCGCATCACGATGATGACGACGGCAAGTGAAAACGTGTTTAGAACGGAAATTAAAGTGAAAAATGTTCTGGCTAACTAATGTGCACATAAAAAACAAACAAAACCAAATCTCTGCTAGTTATTGCCCGATTTGGTGCATTTTTATTCGCGAGGTTGTTCTCTGCGCTTTTGAAATGAAGAAATGGACCGAAACCGGACGAGATGAGTTTTGCTGTTCGACGTTTGTCTTAATTTGCTAATGAAGAGTGATTATGAGTCGTGAAAGTTTATGGGTTATGTTTACTAGCAATCGTCTTGTTTGTTGGAACAGCTTTAAAGCCACCATTAAATGGGAGAAAACATAAGATTCGTCTGGAATAATAGGTTTATGACATAATCACATAAGCAATTTAAGACAGAGGTATGTTTTAAAATTAAATATTTAAGTTCTTTTTAAACCATGTATATTACGGCATGGCAATTGATGTATAGGAAAAATTTCATGATCGAATTTCAAAAACCGACTATACATATTTTGTAAATTGGCCAAAAAATAACCTGTGCAAAATTTCAGCTCAATCGATCTTTAGGTGCCTCAAAGCGCTCAAGGTTTTGTTTTTTTACCCTGAAAAATCACCAAAGAGGGGACCAAAGGAAATCGGGAAAATCAAAATTTTAAGTTTGATGTCAAATGTCTTAAAAATGCATAAAACGTTGAAATCTGGAGCTATTTTGAAAATAAATTTTTGGCCAAAAATCGAGTTTTTGAGACTTAGTCGGTTTTCCGAAAAATGGCCGGTTTTCGGAATTTTATTTTTCGAGATCACAGAGATTTCGACGTTTCATGCATTTTTAGGTAATTTGGCATCAACATAAAAATTAAGATTTCATCAATTTCCTTCGGTCTCCACATTACGTGATTTTTAAATTTTGAAGTCAATTGTTACAAAATTTTGGTAATTTGGTGTCACAAATTTGGTAATTTTTGAGAGTAAAAAAACCAAAACTTTGGGTGCTTTAAAGCACCACTAAATTGAGTCCGATTGAGCTGAAATTTTGCACAGATCAGTTTTTCGGACCATTCAATAAAATGCAAAAGTCGACATGACCCATGGGGCTGCCAACCTAATGCATATAAACAAATAGTCTCTTTATATGCTTCTACTTTTCTATAGTAGAAAGAAGTAATAATGCTGACTGAATATAAATCTTGTTCAACATATGAACTGTGAATTGAAACGTAAGTACCTACTATCCTTCTTTGTCGAACTCTGTAACCATCTTCATTCCGATATTGTCTCATTGCCTATAACTTTTCCTTGGTACCGTAATCCGGGTTAAGATTGATCACTTTTTTCAATATATTTCGATTATTTTTTCTGTTAAGGGGAATGTGGCATGTTTTATATTTTTAAAATCAGTACAGGACTCCTATGAACGTAAAACATGGATGAAGAAATTTTTTAGACTACCTTAAATTTGGTTTAAAAATTGTTGTCTCTGTTCAGAATTTGATGCTTTGGGGTTTCATTGATCAGTCTCTATTCTGACGATTATAACGAGTTTTTTTGATCATAAAGAATACTAAATATGTTCATAAAATTTACATGTGCTAGTTTATAATTTTTACCTTGATTTTTTACTTTTTATTTTAAAAATATTCATAATCGAAAAAATAACTATGATGCTGCATACAATTAGGGGCAACAATAATAATAATTGCTAAATATTTTAAGCCTTAAAATACTAATGAAATTTGGTCTTCACACATTCCCCTAGGCTCCCTAGGATAGGGGTTCCTATCCATTTGTAAAATACGGGCTTAGTCTTGAAAAATGTCCTTATTTTTTAAATATCAAAAATTTATCATTAAATGACTATAAAAACTGCACTATAACTGTTCATATGCAAAGGAAAAAGTTGTTCTTTCACATTAAACAACCCGTTTTTCTTCTAAATGCTTTTTGGGATCATCAGGAGAGCTGTTTTTGTTCCAGCCTAAATTAAAAATGCTGACTGATAATATACTGAAAATCTAATGAAGGGTGAAATTTAAGTGCTTTTTGTCAATTTGCAGTTTCTCTGAGTTTCTAGAAACTGCAAATTGACAAAAAGTTCGGAAAGCAGCTACTTTTGAAAATTCTTCGAAAATTCTGTATTTCGTATTTTGACAATCGAAAAATCTAAAATTGTGCCAAATTGCTTTTCAATCCTTTTTTTTTTTCAAAATATATCTAGTGTAACTTAAACATTTTTGACGGTTCATTGATTGAAAGGTACGGTTTTAACCATTTTTATACATTTTTTGTGGTCATGATTTTAAAAAAAATTAAAAAAATTCTACATGCAACGTATAGCTTCTAACTAAAGCTTTCTTGGACACTAAATGATTTTTTTTAACATTCCGCAGCTGATCTATTTACAGTCGTTTTTCCAAAGTAAATTTCTCGGATTTTTTTCATAGACTTTGAAAAACGGAAAACTGAGGTGTTGTAGGTTAATAATGTTTAAAAAAACATTGGAGTTACATTACGAGGTTTCCAAAACCATACATTTTGTAAAAATTGGTTAGGAAACCAGAAACATATTTTTGTTTTAGTCAGGACATTCCTGAGACTGAAACGGGTAAAAACTTCTGAGACGGATGAAGATTAAATGTCTACATTCACTTGCTCGACACAAAACTTTTTGTGGATTTTGCTACTCTTTTCATCAGCATCAAAATGATTCGTAAAATATTGAGAATGCCGGTGTTTCCTATTAAAAATATCAATTATAACATCTCGGATTCCTCGAACCCTAACCTTTTCTAAAGCCTTAACAAAATTATTCGTTTTCCTATATAAAGTGGTATGCTGCGAATAATGTCCAAGTATTCCTCAAGGACATGGACGCGACCAACACCTCAAAGCCTTGGTCCCACAAAAACAAGTATGCCTTCTGCGCAGAAATTGTAGGGACAAACTAGAGGAAAGGAAGGGTACCGAGAAATTTCATCCACAAACCACCACCTCAAAAAAGTAAACATTCAGTTGTTTTACCGATCCCAACTAGATGTCCGGGCTATGGACGGCAATTATACCGTTCTTTGAACCCCATTACCCAACAATCGAAAACCGGGGCGTCTTCTCCCACATCTATTTAACACCCGCCAGATTCACCTATGTACTCCGCCGATCCAGTCTTGTATGATATGTGAGAAAGTGGATAGATGTCATTTGCACAGTACGACTTGACTTTTAAGGCCACCAACCACTAGAACCCAAAATTGTTGTTAATTGTTGTTCGGCCTTAATACATTAAGGACCGCGAAGAAATCTAAACCAAGAAACCTCGAAATTCAGCATTATATATTTTAGAACACACTGGACCAAAAATTACAAATTTAGTATCTTTGAGCCAATCCCTTCAAATCCTTTATGTTCTTTTTTTTATAAGAGTTAAAACCATTCAGAACATTCTTTCTCGTTCCCTATATACCTGTTTTAAGGTGTGGTTCCACTTTTCCGTAAACCAGCGTAGAAACTTGCCACTTGGAGATACATGGCTGTAAAATGTAGTCAGATTGCAGCAATCTACGCACCGGATGTGGCACATAAGTGGTTCAATTGGGTAGATAGAGTCTTGAGTTGAGACGGAGAACATTATTAAGTGGTAGATGTATAGGCCTTGAGTTACGAGTAGAGGCGAAAGTATCTCGTCTCGAAAAACGAGTATTACCACCCGAGTATTACTAGTGCGTGTATGGCCTCCCATCTATGGGTATACGTAGTTGCAGGATCGGAAAGGAATAATGGCCGATGGCCTCGAAATACGCATGATACAAGGAGTACCTAGGACAGCAATCCTTTAAAAAAATAAGGTACCTGGATATTCGACTAAGAAAAAGGCCAACTAATCGTATTACAGTATTCGTGGGGTCACGTTCTCAGTACTCCTCTTTTACGGCATCGTATAGCCAATATTTTTGACATAATCCGTGTGAGGCGTTCTCAAAGTGACTTTTGAAGTTAAACCGGTCGTCGTGCATAACGCCCAGGTATTTGGAAGCGTGTTTGGGCTCGATGTCCCACGGCCCATCAACAATTGTCCAGGATTATGCTTATAACAGGTTGGTGATCAGCATCATCTCGGTGAGTGTCTGGTAAGTCAGTGGAAGGCGAATGGAATTTTCCTCTGTCTTAACAGTTAACGTGACACGTACGTCGTACATATTTCTTCGGTAGAAGACCCTTCCACTAGGTAGACAACGTCGTCAGCGAGTCCCACTAGATTTACTCCCGCTAGCTTATCGTCAATAGATTGTTGTATGTTATGATCCACAGAACTGGTGCAAGTATCGACCTTTGAGTACTATCTGATGAATCTTCCAGTGTTTTCCTTTTCTCCTTGATCATGTAGCTGGTAATTGTGGAAATTGTTTTCCACCCGCCTCAGTCTGGTCAGCGACAACGCTATCGCTCTCCAAATGACTCTGTTGAAGGCGTACTAGTTCTATGCATTAAGCATATCTGCGAATATGGAGATGGGTCTCCTGCTATCTTCAACGTCTTTGGCAGAGAGACTTATTTCAACCCCCAAATTCGCATATTTTAGGGCGTATACTCCACTGCAGTTTGTTGATGTTTTTTTTATTAGTTGATCACCCAGGTAGTAAATCCTTTTTACGGATTGCATTCCAAAGCACTGCGGGCCACCGCATCTCCCCAGTTTGCTACTCTGGGTCCATGGGTGCAATTGCAACAACTCGCCTCTCCTCGTGTCTTGAAAGCCCTATTTCGATCCGTCTCTTGGCCCAAATCGAGACGAGAACAACTCGCCTCTCCTCTGGAGATATCCGCACCACCTAACGTGTTCTCCGACTCCTCGAGACTCAGACTAAGGCCCAACCACTGGGCACCAAATGTTTACGGCACTAGGCCCTCTGCCCGTCGTGAGTTGATCATATCCGCGAATCGGGGCCAGGAACCTCCTCAAAAGGCAGACCAATCATAACCCGCACGAACATTTGGGCGTCCCGCATATCGGGGTCGCGACTACCCGATACGCGTGACGACCCCTCCCTTTTGCAACTGAGCACTGGTACCCAGTCGCACCACGGTTGTGCCACACTCGATACGCAACTCCTACTTCCTAAACTCCACCTTGAATAAATTAACACACTAATCTTCAAGAGCGGGAGGTCTATTCGCGCTAGTACGTATCAAGGCAATACTCATTGACGAGACCACTTTCAGCAAAACCTCTCATCCTTACGACTCGACGTCCGAACTCTCCTCTTTCTTGAGAACCGAAACCGAAACCTTGTTCTCTGCACGATTCAAGGCCCGATCTCTCCCCTAGCGACACGATATCTGACCTCTCCTCGTAACGACTCGAGGTGACCATTTATACCCCTCCTCTTGAAGATCAATGGCCTGATCTCTACTGTTTATTGTTTATTGTTTATTGTTTATTGTTTATTGTTTATTGTTTATTGTTTATTGTTTATTGTTTATTGTTTATTGTTTATTGTTTATTGTTTATTGTTTATTGTTTATTGTTTATTGTTTATTGTTTATTGTTTATTGTTTATTGTTTATTGTTTATTGTTTATTGTTTATTGTTTATTGTTTATTGTTTATTGTTTATTGTTTATTGTTTATTGTTTATTGTTTATTGTTTATTGTTTATTGTTTATTGTTTATTGTTTATTGTTTATTGTTTATTGTTTATTGTTTATTGTTTATTGTTTATTGTTTATTGTTTATTGTTTATTGTTTATTGTTTATTGTTTATTGTTTATTGTTTATTGTTTATTGTTTATTGTTTATTGTTTATTGTTTATTGTTTATTGTTTATTGTTTATTGTTTATTGTTTATTGTTTATTGTTTATTGTTTATTGTTTATTGTTTATTGTTTATTGTTTATTGTTTATTGTTTATTGTTTATTGTTTATTGTTTATTGTTTATTGTTTATTGTTTATTGTTTATTGTTTATTGTTTATTGTTTATTGTTTATTGTTTATTGTTTATTGTTTATTGTTTATTGTTTATTGTTTATTGTTTATTGTTTATTGTTTATTGTTTATTGTTTATTGTTTATTGTTTATTGTTTATTGTTTATTGTTTATTGTTTATTGTTTATTGTTTATTGTTTATTGTTTATTGTTTATTGTTTATTGTTTATTGTTTATTGTTTATTGTTTATTGTTTATTGTTTATTGTTTATTGTTTATTGTTTATTGTTTATTGTTTATTGTTTATTGTTTATTGTTTATTGTTTATTGTTTATTGTTTATTGTTTATTGTTTATTGTTTATTGTTTATTGTTTATTGTTTATTGTTTATTGTTTATTGTTTATTGTTTATTGTTTATTGTTTATTGTTTATTGTTTATTGTTTATTGTTTATTGTTTATTGTTTATTGTTTATTGTTTATTGTTTATTGTTTATTGTTTATTGTTTATTGTTTATTGTTTATTGTTTATTGTTTATTGTTTATTGTTTATTGTTTATTGTTTATTGTTTATTGTTTATTGTTTATTGTTTATTGTTTATTGTTTATTGTTTATTGTTTATTGTTTATTGTTTATTGTTTATTGTTTATTGTTTATTGTTTATTGTTTATTGTTTATTGTTTATTGTTTATTGTTTATTGTTTATTGTTTATTGTTTATTGTTTATTGTTTATTGTTTATTGTTTATTGTTTATTGTTTATTGTTTATTGTTTATTGTTTATTGTTTATTGTTTATTGTTTATTGTTTATTGTTTATTGTTTATTGTTTATTGTTTATTGTTTATTGTTTATTGTTTATTGTTTATTGTTTATTGTTTATTGTTTATTGTTTATTGTTTATTGTTTATTGTTTATTGTTTATTGTTTATTGTTTATTGTTTATTGTTTATTGTTTATTGTTTATTGTTTATTGTTTATTGTTTATTGTTTATTGTTTATTGTTTATTGTTTATTGTTTATTGTTTATTGTTTATTGTTTATTGTTTATTGTTTATTGTTTATTGTTTATTGTTTATTGTTTATTGTTTATTGTTTATTGTTTATTGTTTATTGTTTATTGTTTATTGTTTATTGTTTATTGTTTATTGTTTATTGTTTATTGTTTATTGTTTATTGTTTATTGTTTATTGTTTATTGTTTATTGTTTATTGTTTATTGTTTATTGTTTATTGTTTATTGTTTATTGTTTATTGTTTATTGTTTATTGTTTATTGTTTATTGTTTATTGTTTATTGTTTATTGTTTATTGTTTATTGTTTATTGTTTATTGTTTATTGTTTATTGTTTATTGTTTATTGTTTATTGTTTATTGTTTATTGTTTATTGTTTATTGTTTATTGTTTATTGTTTATTGTTTATTGTTTATTGTTTATTGTTTATTGTTTATTGTTTATTGTTTATTGTTTATTGTTTATTGTTTATTGTTTATTGTTTATTGTTTATTGTTTATTGTTTATTGTTTATTGTTTATTGTTTATTGTTTATTGTTTATTGTTTATTGTTTATTGTTTATTGTTTATTGTTTATTGTTTATTGTTTATTGTTTATTGTTTATTGTTTATTGTTTATTGTTTATTGTTTATTGTTTATTGTTTATTGTTTATTGTTTATTGTTTATTGTTTATTGTTTATTGTTTATTGTTTATTGTTTATTGTTTATTGTTTATTGTTTATTGTTTATTGTTTATTGTTTATTGTTTATTGTTGTATTGTTTATTGTTATTGTTTATTGTTTATTGTTTATTGTGTTATTGTTTATTGTTTATTGTTTATTGTTTATTGTTTATTGTTTATTGTTTATTGTTTATTGTTTATTGGTTGGGGTTGGGGTTGGGTGGTGGGGGGTGGGGGTGGGGGTGGGGGTGTTGGGGGTGGGGGTTGGGGGGTGGGGGTGGGGTGGTTATTGTTTATTGTTTATTGTTTATTGTTTATTGTTTATTGTTTATTGTTTATTGTTTATTGTTTATTGTTTATTGTTTATTGTTTATTGTTTATTGTTTATTGTTTATTGTTTATTGTTTATTGTTTATTGTTTATTGTTTATTGTTTATTGTTTATTGTTTATTGTTTATTGTTTATTGTTTATTGTTTATTGTTTATTGTTTATTGTTTATTGTTTATTGTTTATTGTTTATTGTTTATTGTTTATTGTTTATTGTTTATTGTTTATTGTTTATTGTTTATTGTTTATTGTTTATTGTTTATTGTTTATTGTTTATTGTTTATTGTTTATTGTTTATTGTTTATTGTTTATTGTTTATTGTTTATTGTTTATTGTTTATTGTTTATTGTTTATTGTTTATTGTTTATTGTTTATTGTTTATTGTTTATTGTTTATTGTTTATTGTTTATTGTTTATTGTTTATTGTTTATTGTTTATTGTTTATTGTTTATTGTTTATTGTTTATTGTTTATTGTTTATTGTTTATTGTTTATTGTTTATTGTTTATTGTTTATTGTTTATTGTTTATTGTTTATTGTTTATTGTTTATTGTTTATTGTTTATTGTTTATTGTTTATTGTTTATTGTTTATTGTTTATTGTTTATTGTTTATTGTTTATTGTTTATTGTTTATTGTTTATTGTTTATTGTTTATTGTTTATTGTTTATTGTTTATTGTTTATTGTTTATTGTTTATTGTTTATTGTTTATTGTTTATTGTTTATTGTTTATTGTTTATTGTTTATTGTTTATTGTTTATTGTTTATTGTTTATTGTTTATTGTTTATTGTTTATTGTTTATTGTTTATTGTTTATTGTTTATTGTTTATTGTTTATTGTTTATTGTTTATTGTTTATTGCGTCATATGGAAGTCCACTTCACCGTGTCTTCTTCCGATCCAGCTCCCGATGTGCGGGAACAGACGATAGGTCCACCTTCGTCTCGCTAAGCTGTTCCATAGCTGCTGCCAGTTGGACATCGAGTCTTCGTTGGCAGATCTCGAATGTTGGGCGTGTTTTTGTTGTCGTATCAATAGACATCCTCCTCTAGCAAAATCGAGATGGGAATGACGCCCGCCACTATGCAGGCGGTTTCGGACGGCATGGTCCGGTATCCACTGATAAGGTTCATCAGCCGCTGAACGTCATCCCAGGGCCTGCCTCCAGGCCGCTGCTCCGTACCATGCTTCCGAAAATCAATCATTTTCACTGAGCCATGCTTGACTACTTTCAGAGCCAAAAAATCAAAGCAGTCAAATTTTCCTTCTTCAACCAAATCATACAAACAATCATGCATGACAACGACGCTTCTGCATTTGAAACACTTTTGCGATACATGATGAGGTAAAAAAGGACGCAGACTATCAGCAACGAACGTCTCGATGCTGATTTCCTTCCCCTAACGACTTTCAACCTTCAGGATCATAACTGATATGTATCAGTTCTGAGCGATCTATGTAGGCTATCAGATGATTTTTTATTTTTCGTTTTGCCTAGAAGGACAAAATCATGACTAGGTAACCGCAATGAACTGTCCAGCATGTGCTACAGCTTTTTTGAACATGTGGTCCTGGTATTTATTCATATTTTTCCTTTTGAAACATTAATGATCGTCTATCAATAACGAGCATTATCAACAATGATGCGAGGATAGACGTTCGGGAATGATTGAGGGAGCGACGTTCAAAATGTATCACCAAGTATGTCGATCACCGTCGATTAGCCACGTGACGAATAGCAACGGTAGCCTCCGGTGGGGCATGGTATATCTTCTTATATCAAGTTAGTGTTGATTTTCGACATATATTCAATGGGTACTTTTACCACGTGCGTATCACAGCACTCGGAGGTAGCATCATTCTAGCTAGAAACCATTCCTGATTGCTTTTCTTGAGCGATTTTCCGACCACTGCTCCGTACCACAAGATTGACGTGGTCACGCTTACCAGTATCCTCCTTTTACTACTGCGGATTGCCGAAGAGCTCGACACCATCCGTGTGAGTGCGGCCGTGGCCATTGCCGCTCTCTTACACACGTAGTAAACATGACTCGTAAAGCTGAGTCTGTCGTCTATTATCACCTCTAGGTACTTAATTGCGCGTTTGGACACGATGTCGCAAGATCTAACTGCAATGTTACCTGTTTGGGGTGAGATCACGTTGTTGATCAGCACCATCTTGATTTTATGGTGGGCACTTGGAGTGCATCCAGCTTTCCACTGCCTGGATAGCTAATGTGGCAGGCAAGTAGCTGTATCTTCACTGTTGAAGAGCCTCTCGCCAAGAGGACTACATCATCCGCAAATAATACGAGTTCAGCTCCCGATGGGAGGCTCGTTCGTAGGAGCTCGTCGTATATAATGTTCCACAGGACCGGGCCGAGTATTGACCCCTGTGGAACACCCACCTAAACCTTTTGTGTTCGTAAACCTTCGCCGGTCATATACTGCAGTTGGCGATTGTGGAAGTTACTTTCCACAAGCCACAATTGGATGAGCGGCGACTGTCGCTGTCCAACTGACGCTGTTGAAGGCGTTCTTCATGTCCAGAGTGACCACCACGCAAAAGCGGAGCCCTTTTCTCTTTGTAAGCCAAGCTCAGTCCACTACCTCAATGACAGTGCGGATGGCAATCACCTTCTCTAGAATCTTAGTCGCTGTGTCCAGTAGACAGATCGGCCGATACGCCGATGGGTCTCCTGGAGGCTTACCCGGTTTTGGCAGAAAAACGAGTGTCTGCCACTTCCACGTGTCGACCAGCTTGTGGAGTCCATATTCATTAGGCACGATTTCCGCTGATCATTAGCCGACGGATCCAACGGCTAGTGTCAGCTTCCCGAATAACCACCGTTCTTTTCCATGATTGTCCTAGCTCGTCACGGTGGATCGTGTCATATGCGACTTTAAAGTCGATGAATTGAAGGTGCGTAGGGGCTTTTCTAGGGCGTTTTCTTCGTCCATCACCCTCCTACACGTTGATGATGCCGACCTCTGACCCTCAACCGGCACATTGGTGAATCGATCGGCCATCACTGTAGAAACTGTTTCAAGTTCGTGTGTGTTGTCGCAGCTCTGATAAATGGTAAAGCCATCTTGGAACGTAAATTTGAACAATGGAGCCCTTCCAGCATCCCTCTGCCGCTCATATGAGGATCATATCTGAAGGATACTGGAAGTTACCTAGCCCTTGGTTTACATAATACTCTATTCTGTTCCTTGGTAAAGAGCGAATTGTTTTCCAATGACCTTCATTTCCGACAAACTTATTGGTTGATCCAGATGATCCAGAGGGTTAAAAAACTTCCTGAAGTTTTCCAAAGTGTTTAAGGTTAAACTCCTGAAATTCCTTGGATCTCCTTTACTAGTCGGTAAAAAAAGTGTAACCGGATCTTTTGGTTAACATTTACACACTGTGATGATTTTAACTTCACTTCACTTCAATCGTCCTTCACAGATGATAATTCAATTTAGTGTTAGGTTTAGTGGTGACCAACGAAATCTTAGAGATGAAAAAACACTACAAGAAAATTATTTCACTCAAACCCATCATCAAACGAAAATAGCTTTCTCCCATTGGAGGCTCGTTCCACCTGACAGCTAACGCAGCCGAGTAATTTACTGCCCCGAAGCCTGTAATGGGAAAACAGTCCTGATAATGGCAACCAACAAATCCGGATTAATTATGGCTAATCGGCATCGGCAAGCAGCAGCATTAGCACCAGTTACAGTAGAGCTCCCAAAGTACACACGTCGTCCTAGTGGCAAAACATTAGGCTAATTAACGGTGACGGTCCATGTTTGGGTTGGGTTTGTTTTTGGATTGATTGGATTGGTCACCGATCGTTTGCTGCCAGCAGCAGTAGTAGTAGGTGGTATAGTGCCTTCACAGTTTGGCTTTATCATGCAGATCGGCCAGCATGAGATATGAATTATTTTTCCTGCTTTTCCCGGGGAGAAACAATCCCATTGAAAAACAGCCCCAACTTTTCTACCGCAGCAGCGCCACTCAGTCTGTCACAGTCCATTAACGGGTGGGTGTGTGGTTTTGGATTCATTATTTCGGTGCGGTTTTGCGAGAGTCGTGTATTAGACTAAGTATATCAACCGCATTAAATGTGCTCGAAAGAAAGCAGCAGAAGCACTTCCCCATGAATGTGGAGGCCACGAACGATACGAGAATCACGATAATGGAGTTTGGTAGATTAAGCAAGACATTGTTCTTGCATGTTTGGTTGAAGAAGATATCGGTTAGATGGTGTTTCATGTGAATTGAATCAAAAGTGCTTTGGGCGCTTCTTCGTTGTTGATGAGCGCGTTATGAAATAAGTTTCACCGACAACTGTCTTAATTTGGCTGATTAAGACATGTTCGGTTGAACCATTCCGTTTACGTTTATTTGGCAGGTTCTGGAATGCTATTTAGATAGGAGTGAATAAGAGATGGGAGAGACGCATTTTAGCATATAGCGCTGAAGTTGTGCCCCTCCCCTCTTCCTTAAGTGATTTTTATAGTAGTAATTCAGGGTAAAAAAATCGTGAGTTTGAGCTTTTTGGAGAAACCGAAAATCAGCCCTTGTTGAAATCCTTCAGGATTTATTTCCCATCTTAGCTCTGCGCCATTTTCGAAAGTTAAATCAACTACCTACATCCTTGAGATTTTATATTTTAACAAACTTAAACTCCCCTAGAATTAAGACAAATGAATTAAGCCACAAGATCTTTAACTACGCTTGTGAACATTTCCCCTTACCAAAACAATAAAAGTTGAATAGTTGCTGAACACACAATTTCATTGAGCGTTCCTACATTATTCACTCATTTGTTTCCAGAACCGTGAGTGACAGACAGTGCATTCAGGCGAGTTGCCGCATTCCAAAATCGGTAAAATTTTAACGGCCTATAAGTTGTTTATATTTTTTTCCATTTTTTGTTGTTATTGTATTTGTTGAGAAGGGTAAACTGTGCTCATATACCTACTCAGATTGTACATATAAATGTTAACGTGCATGCTTGCTTACGCGCAAAAATGTTTATGAGTACGACGTGACGATTTTGTGTCTACTCATTCTTCCTCCCACCCAAACCTGGGGCTCGTGCTGCTCATGGTTATTTTGGGGGCCATCCAGGGTGGGGGCGTTCCTGTTCCGTGAAATAAAACTTGTTCTTTCTAGCTTCAACAATATAGGTATGTATGACTTTGAAGGTTCTCCCGAAGGTGGTTGCAAAAATGGCACAAGTCCGTAATGCTGTTAATTTTGGTAATCACCTTAAACTTTGAAAAGGTTAAAAAAAAGCAGAAAATCGAAGTAAAACATGTCACTTTTGAAATTCGCAACCGGTGTTTTCGCTGGTTTGTTCGCCAAAAGAGGGCTGGGGTGGGTGTAGAGTTCCAAAAATGGTCCTGCCGACATTCGAATGTCGGCTGCCGAGGGATCTTTCGAATATGGAATGGGATGAGTTGAGAGGGAGCAGAGCTATCAAAATGACAGTGTCGCACCATCGGAGCGAGTCCGGAGCAGCTTTTTTTCGAACAGCGGGTATTCAAATTACACCCACATCATCGGCAAACGGGCCTGGACAAACTGACGATGGGGCCCGGTAGCATTACAAAACGAGAATCATATTTTAAGCAGCTTTTTTCGGCTGTTTGACTGGGGGAAAATAGGAATTGTATTTAAAATGGCACTCTCTGTTTGTAGAGCTTTCTTTTGATGGTCGCATAAAGAAAAACAAATATGTTACAATAACATTCGAATAAGATTTTTCAATATTTCAATATACCACTACAGCGTCGTTAACGTTCCTTTGCGATTGGGTGTCCCGAACTGTAGCTTCTTGATGCGTTATCTCAGGAACGGTTTAAGCTAGATACATGAAATTGTATGACATTTCCTTAAATTACTTTATGACATTTCTAGCCGCCTTAGTGGTGCAAGGACTAATGCAAGAATGCCGCTGAAAGACCGAGCAGGTCAGCTGCTGACAGATCGAACAGATCAGCTCAAGCGTTGGACTGAGCATTTTGAACAACTCTTCCGAGTTACAAATAGCAATGGCCAACAGAACCCGCAGCTCGAGGCGCCCACAGTAAGTCGCATAAATGGCATCAACTCGGAAGCGCCCTCGCTGGCTGAAATACAAGCAGCAATCAAGGACATGAAATCCAACAAAGCGCCTGGAATCGATTGCATTCCTGCTGAAATGCTCAAAGCCGACCCTGCGGCACGTACACGTAAATACATGGGCAATGGCCGTCTTCATTGCAACAATTTCAACCAGAGGCAATTTTTAATAATCCTTAAAATGATATCAGCGGCTCGAGAATGTCAATCAAAGGGATCTTTGGTAACATTAATAAATTATGGTTGGGCACAAAATGCAGAGTTTTCAGCATAATCCTTGTTAAAATTGATTCTAAATCTGCAGTATGATAACAACAGATGCGTTTGACAACCAGAATGTTATCCTATTTCGAGTCTGTTATGAGGTGAAATGTTTAATTTCGTGAACCACGCTGACTTCTGGTACCAAAAATTTGGTACGGTGCGTTTGTATGCGATTTGACAGCTGGTTCAGTCCTCTGCCACTGAAAGTGCTCTATAAAAAAATCCGTAATTAAGCTAAAATTTGACATTTCTATCCGCGATGCCAGGTAAATGTTTGACGTTTTGTAGTTAGGAAAAAAGGTTAACACAATGCACAGTGGTCCGAAATGCGAAAAACGTGATCGTTGCTTATAACTTTGTTAGGTCACATTTTAGCATATCGGTGTCTTCGGAGAAGTTTGTCAGTAAAATAAGCTCTATAATAAAAAACTATTATTTTTCTGATTAGTCCCCCTACAAGTGAGATAAAATTTCTAACTTCTCTGTTATAGGTTTTAGCTCTTTGATGTCTTCGACAAACTTGTTAAAAATCAAATTTTCTACAACTTTATCTCAGACGCCAAGTTTCTAAAATAATTATTATCCGAGATATCGGCCAAATAAGAAACTTAACCTTTAAACATCAGTTTTTTAATAATAACTTTTTTCAGTAAATTTTAAGTTCAATAAAATGTTCCACAAAGTTGTTTGTCTTGCTAAAATACACCACTTTGTTGAACGTTTCTAGTTTGTAAAATGTGATACTGCAGAGCTATGTTAAAAAGATTACCGAAAATAGGGCTTTTTAACGCCTTATTTTACAAACACCGGGCAACATCGGGCAGCCTAGTAGAACGCGCTGTATGTGCTTTCATAGAAATCATTGTTTTTAATGCAAACATGGAAAAGTAAAATTGATTTATCTTGCTTGGATACAAGTGGATACTGACGATTGTACATGCATCTTGTAGACGAAATCTTCGACTTTATTTTGCATCTAAAGCGGGCTGCCCGATGTTGCCCGGTGTTTGTAAAAAAGGCGTTAAAAAGCCCTATTTTCGGTAATCTTTTTAACATAGCTCTGCAGTATCACATTTTACAAACTAGAAACGTTCAACAAAGTGGTGTATTTTAGCAAGACAAACAACTTTGTGGAACATTTTATTGAACTTAAAATTTACTGAAAAAAGTTATTATTAAAAAACTGATTTTTAGAGGTTAAGTTTCTTATTTGGCCGATATCTCGGATAATAATAATTTTAGAAACTTGGCGTCTGAGACAAAGTTGTAGAAAATTTGATTTTTAACAAGTTTGTCCAAGACATCAAATAGCTAAAACCTATAACAGAGAAGTTAGAAATTTTATCTCACTTGTAGGGGGACTAATCAGAAAAATAATAGTTTTTTATTATAGAGCTTATTTTACTGACAAACTTCTCCGAAGACACCGATATGCTAAAATGTGACCTA
>NC_073693.1:218574746-218592316 GCF_029784155.1 Uranotaenia lowii | reverse complement strand
TCGACAAGGTGGGGGTGTAGCTATTGTCATCAATAGTCGTCTCAAATTTAGACTTCTTCCTTCTTTCAATACAAAAGTCTTAGAAACAATTGGAATTGAATTAGAAACTTCTATGGGGAAAATTATAATTGTTGCCGCATATTTGCCTTTCCAATGTAGCGGTGAACAGAAAAATTTTTTGAAGGGAGATTTACAAAAACTCACTAGAAATAAATCTAAATTTTTTATTATTGGTGACTTTAATGCAAAACACCGATCTAGGAATAATATTTCATCAAATTCAAATGGGAATATTTTGTTTAATGACTGCTCTGCAGGTTATTATACTGTTGAATATCCTAATGGGCATACTTGTTTTTCTTCAATTAGAAATCCCTCCACAATTGATTTGGTTCTAACGGATTTAGGCGAGCATTGTAGTCAATTAGTTACTCATGCGGACCTCGATTCAGACCACCTTCCAGTAACATTTTCTTTATCTCAAAGTCCCATTGAAAACCCTTTAAAATCAACTTTTAATTTTCAAAAGGCTAACTGGGAGCGATATATGAATTTTATTGAACGTATTTTAGATGTCAACGTTCCACTAAATTCAATAGAAGATATTGATTTGGCTGTAGAAAATTTGACAACTTCAATAGTCAATGCTAAAGCCGCTTCAATACCTAAAGTTAAACATAAATTTAATCAACCTTTAATTGATGATGATCTTCAGTTTTTGATACGACTGAAAAACATTCGTCGACGCCAATATCAACGTACTAGGGATCCTTATTTGAAATTAATTTATTGCGACCTTCAAAAAGAGATCAAACGTCGTTTAAATTTCATTCGTAATGAAAATTTTGCTAAAGCAGTAGAGGATATAAAACCCTACTCAAAGCCATTTTGGAAATTAACTAAAATTTTGAAAAAGCCCCAGAAGCCAATTCCTACTTTGAAAGATGGGGATAAACTTCTTTTAACTAATTCAGAAAAGGCTCAAAAATTAGCCCAACAATTTGAGTCTGCTCATGATTTTAATTTAAACGTTGTAAGTCCAATTGATGCTCAAATTTCCCTAGAATTTGATGATATTCTTTCCAAGCAAAATGTGTTTGAAAGTTCTTGTGAGACAAATATTGATGAACTTAAATTGATTTTCAAAAAATTTAAAAATATGAAAGCTCCAGGGGAAGATGGGATTTTCTATATTCTTATTAAAAAGTTGCCTGAAAGCACTTTAAATTTTTTAGTTAAAATCTTCAACAAATGTTTTCATTTGGCTTATTTTCCCAATAAATGGAAAAATGCCAAAATAACTCCAATTTTGAAACCTGGAAAAAGTGCTTCAGAGCCTTCAAGTTATCGACCAATTAGTTTGCTTCCTTCTTTAAGTAAACTATTTGAGAGAGTTATTTTGAATAGAATGATGATTCACATTAATCAGAATTCTATTTTCCCTGATGAACAATTTGGTTTTCGTCATGGACATTCTACTACACATCAACTTTTGAGTGTAACTAATATGATTAACGCTAGCAAATCTGAAGGTTATTCAACTGGTGTTGCTCTTCTTGATATTGAAAAAGCTTTTGACAGTGTTTGGCACAGAGGTTTAGTAGCTAAATTAGCTCGATTTGATTTTCCTGTATATCTCACCAAAATTATTCAAAATTATTTGACTAGCCGAACCTTACAAGTAAGCTATCAAAATTCATGCTCTGAAAGGACACCCATTAGAGCTGGTGTCCCTCAGGGTAGTATACTTGGGCCAATTTTATATAATATTTTTACTTCTGATCTTCCTGATGTACCAGAAGGAAAAGGTAGAAGATTATTTGCTGATGACACTTTGCTTTCAGCCAAAGGTCGAAATTTACGGGTGGTACGCAGTAGATTGCAACAAAATTTAAATTCCTTTTTGAATTACTTGAAAATATGGAAAATTTCTCCTAACGCTTCCAAAACTCAACTTATTTTATTTCCCCATAAGCCAAGAGCAAATTTTTTAAAACCTAATGAAAATCATTCCATAACTTTTAATGGGGTTTCATTAGAATGGTCTGATCACGTTAAGTACTTGGGACTTACACTTGATCGGAATCTTACTTTTAAAAATCACATTGAAGATATTCAATCTAAATGTAATAAATACACTAAATCTCTTTATTCTCTCATCAACAGGAAATCCCGGTTGTGTCTGCGAAATAAGATGCTCATCTACAAACAAGTTTTCCGACCAGCGATCATGTATGCAGTTCCGATTTGGTCTAGCTGCTGCGCGACGAGGAAGAAAGCCATCCAGAGGATTCAGAACAAAGTTCTGAAAATGATTTTGCGGCTTCCACCTTGGCACAGCACCGAAGATCTTCATCGGATTGCGGGCATTGAATCGATCGAAGAGATGGCCAACAAAATCATCTCCAACATCAGAGGCAAATCGATGCAGTCTTCCATCGCAGAGATTCGTTCTCTTTATGTTTAGTTTAATTTTAAGATAGTGTTTAGTTTTAAGTATAAAATATTTTTGCTATTACAGGATGTTCTCCTACATTAAAAACTTGATTGCGCTCAGCAAATTAAAATCTTATAAATAAATTTTTATAATCTAGTTACTTATAGGTAGTATACTTATAGCTGAACACCTAGTTTAATGCAATAATGTAATATAAGTGTAATGATGATTTGATACAAATAAAGACATATTTAAAAAAAAAAAAAAAGAGTGGAAGAGCTCAACGAGTTGAGCCGAATCGCGCTGTCCGACGTCATGTGGAAATTCAAGATAGCGGCTTCCGCTGAATTTTGAAATGCTGCAAATGACCGAAAATCGCACGAAACTCCATTCGACGCAAAGCTCCTCAACCCTTTAATGTATAGTGTTGTTTTAAAACAACACTCATCAAAGCCAGATCTGTCGGAAAAGCTTGGATATTTTAAAGTGATGTAGGGGAAATAAGGGCATAAAGGCCACCTTAAGGAAAACGCTTATTCGATCATGAAAAACAGCTATAATATGTGAATTATATAATTGTTTCGTGTTCAGACACTAAAAAAGTCTATTTCCTAATTGGTTGAAACTTGAAAAAGTAGATGAAAACGTTTAAAAATGCATTTTAAAATTTTTTGCCGAAAACTGAACACCAGTCACTGCAGGGGCATAATGAGAAACCCCTCTCACCCTGGGGCAGAATACCCGCATAATCAAATATCATACCCTGAATCGTGAATATTATTCTGTTCTGATTACATGAATAGTGACTATTCCAGTAATCGTTCTTAAATCTTTTAATTTTTAACAAATTTTTCATTTTTTATGTGTCTTCGCTTGGAATGATTGAAAAATATTTTTGAAAGATAAGAGCAATAATCCGTAAAATTAAACTCCGAATACATCCGAGTGTGACGTGTGTCTCCGCTGCCAACAAACCAAACAAAATGGCGTGTTTTGGTTGCTTAAAAGTGTTGGAAAATTCGAAGCTCCTAATTTTTTGCAATTATCAGCTGAAACGTAAGTTTTAAACAATTTTGATAGTCATAAATTTCATTTAAAATGTTTCTTCACCAGGGCTAAGCAGCACCTCCAGCATATCATATAGCGGAAATGGTCCGGAAGTTAAATTTGCCGGTCGAGACCATTCGGACAGAATCAAAAATGGGAAATACCGGTGTTGGACATCATAATTATTCGTTTAACTAGAATAAATATGACAAGAAGAAAGTCGTCAATCTTTCCCACGGGGTACTTTCGGATCGGATCGCATTAAAAGGAATCTCCGGTGACCCAAAGGATTCTTCCGGACTTATCTTTAAATTGGCAGTAAAAAAGGTAAGTTTCGTTTTTGTTTCGTTTTTCCTTGAGGTGAGCAGCAATTGCAATGTTCTGGAACCAGCATAATCGAAACTCCGGAATTGCGCAAAATCAATATTTTTGATTTTTTTGAATTTTTTTTTTTTTCAAGGTTGCTGGTGTTGCAGAATCAGCAGAACGGGTTGGAAAAGGTTTTCTCATTCTATTTGTTATTTACTACTGAAAATTTTTCATCTCAATCTCAAATCTCAAAAAACCTGAATCTAACACCGTATGGGAAGGCATTATCTCCTATGGCACCATTTATATTTCCGGTTGTACGTTGCAGTGGAATTTGTAAGTGTCCCAATGTTTTTTGTTTATGTTATTTTGTATTCAATTTGTTCTATTTTAGATCTGATACAGTTGTTGGATCAGCGAGATGGTTCGGAAAAAAAACCTGTCTGTCATAGAAGACTCGAATTTAGCCCTGAATCGCATATATATAAGAAATATACAGAGAAGCATCGGTCGTTCTCCAATGAAACCTTCGTTTCAAAACGCATATAGTGAAAACGATGAATCCGGATTAAAAAAAATGTGTACTTCAACTGAATCTGTCGATGGAAAAAGTTCGGTCTCCGGGGCGGCTGGTATTGGAACTAGTGGGAAATCAATGGCGGAAACAGCTGATTTTAACACAGCCCAGGTGGTAAGTTCCAAACCACTCTCCATTGCCTTGGTCTTGTTGAGTTAAAAAAAATTCTTCTTTTTGCAGGTGCTACCACCAAATCATCAATCAGAAGCGTCCCCACGCATCACTATCCACTTGTCAGCGAAAGAGACAATCACCACGACAGTAGCTTTCATTCCTATCATAAATAACCAAAAAAAGTAAACCAGCTAGCAGCAGCAGCGACCAGTTCTGCAGCTCCGCAATAAGTCAGGTTGAGCTTTTCCTCGTCGAAGAGGGCCTATTTGATATAACTATTTGCATTACGACACCTATAAGAATATTTGCGAGCAGAGGAGCACAGCAAACAGTGACTATCAGGCTATCAGCAAGGAAATAGGATTGTTTTTCTAGGGGATGTACAGCGAGCATCATTTGGGAATGTTCGCTGAGAAGAATGTTTCCCAAGCTCACGGATCAAGATTTCTGCGAGTTGGGATTCCAGTTACCATTCGAACGGAAAAAGATTCTTCGTGGTTTGCTCAAGTTTCATCGGCAGGCGTGGAACAAACGCAACATGAAACAATTTCGAAAGCACAAACTTAAGTAAGTTTTCTTAAGACTTTTTTAATTAAATTTATTTACAGAACTTTTGAAGTTATAACTACAAAGGAAAAAATCTTACTCAAATTTATTATTTTTCCATTTAAAGCTCTTATACAATCTGATGGAACTAATCGCCAATCATTTGGATCAAGGACCACAAAGCAGTCTCCATTCGTGTTCATCTCCAACTTTCTCCCGCCAGAAAAAAAATCAAACAAAATATTCAACTCTACTGAAGGAAGAGGTTTAACTACTGAAGTCAAATCGTTTGCGACAAACAGGTAACTGTGATGCGCTAAATGCATTCTACAACATCATTGAAACAAATTCAAATGCGTTAGAACAAATTCCATATCAAAACCATTACTCAGTAGTCCGCGAACTCCACGAACGGCAATCGTAGCCGCAAGAGGTCTTTAATCGCATAATCATCACCTACACTCCCCGGTAATCCTCATTGACTTGCACTGTCAGTCACGGATCCGGTGGTGGTCAAAGTACTGCGGAGCTCTAAGAATCCAGCGTTCATTACAACTCATAGAAAGTCTTTTGTCATTACTGTCAGCATTGTTCATCCCTGAAGCTAACCGATGATAATTTTCTCAGTTCGAACAGTATTTTTGTGATAAAATTATAAATTATTAATATGAATTAAATAAAACAATCTAATATAATTGAATAAATAATATTATCTCTATAAGAGATTATAAAATGAATCTTCTTCTTTTTTATCCTTGATGACAAAAAGATATTTTGCAGATAACCTGTAGCGTCACCAATTTTTGGAAAAATGATAAGATAACGATTACATCTATCTTTCAGGTGCTTTCAGCTACATTTTGAACAAAGAAAAAAGCAAAAAAATGAATCGTTTATTTACTTAACAACCCGTTCCCTGTATCGTTATTTGTGTCTAAACGATTCCATTTGATGAAAAAACGATTTGTATAATCGTTCTTTTATAATCCAAAAACTATAAAGGGAATCTTTCGGGTGTCTTGGGAAAAAGATAATGGGGATCGTTATTGTATGATACTGCTCCATGCGGGTAAGCACCATTAATTGGGTCACGATGAGCGTTTTCTGCCGGGGAATTTAGCAGCGAATTCAACTTGATGAAGTCAACTGAATAATAGAGCTACAACTTGACTTGTTTCATCTGACGATTTGGCCTAGAGGCAATGGGCGCGCTCTCTATCCCGGTATACGATTTTCCATGCATTAAACAGAGAAAACAATAGCCTTCACTACAATTTCACTCCGATTAGCTGTCATTCTTATGGAAATCGGTGTAAGAGTAGCAAGCTTTATTCTTTTAACCAAGCCCTAGCCCAATTGGAAGGCGTCTGAGAGATAATCAGAGGCCCAATCGTCAAATGTTAACTAGTCAAACTGTAGCTCTATAATTCAGGTGACTACATCGAGTTGAATTCGCTGCTAGATAATACGGCAGAAAAAGCTCATCGTATCCTGTTCACCCGAGTCAACAAATTTAAGTAAAAACGCGTTTTAAATTGATCAACATCAAAAATTTAATGATGGTAAAAATTAAGAAACAATGTGTACATAATGTTGCAGTGCGTACATTCTGGATCAAGATGATTTTAATGTCATAAAAGCTTATTTCGAGGTGTTAAAAAATTATAATATTTTCGTTACTTGAGAACCTAGCTGGTTTTTTCTAAATATTTCTGTAAAGATGATAAGAAGATTTCTTTTTTAATGAATAATTGATACTATAGGTAGTACGAAACAAATCTTTGTGAAAATATATTTAAAAAAAATACGTACTTTTGTGGAAAAAAGGAGTGCTTATTATGTCCTGGGTGCTCGTTATGCCCTTATCTCCCCTACTAACAAAAACTTATTCCAGAGATTAAAAGAAATACGTCCATGGTATTTTATTATGATATTTTTATGTATTTGTGGGACAAAAATAAAATTCCAATTAACAAGGCTTGACAGAGATTTGCAAAATCGTATTGAAATGAATTAAGAATTTCTAAAATTATTTTTCAACTTTGATTGGCCATAACTTTTATAATATTCAAAATAACGATTTCAAACCTCTTCATTTGTGTTATTCGAATTAACATGTTGTTATTTCACTGAATCAATAACTGCTATTCTTATTTTAAAAGAAGTTATGCATCAAAGGATAATTGGGTTAAACCTATGTCAAATATCTTCATGCCGAGGTTGGAGTTGATCCTGATCTCTGTGTGATTCTTCCCAGCTCCAGAAGAAAAAAAAAACAGAAAAAACACATCTTTTAAAAAGGTACCTACAAAAACTTCCTTTTTTTCATACGAACAAGTTGATTGAAAAAAAAAAAAAACTTTAAAACATTTGTGCTTAAAAACAGGTCTTTCCAATAGTGGGTTTTAGTGGCTGCATTTCAGATACTGAATCAATTCTAAAACATTGGCCTTAATTGCTCAAGAACTCATTGTGCGAAGCCTTTATAAAATTGAATTACTATCTCGAATTTTCCTGCAATAGACTATTAGCAGGGCTAGAAGTTGGTCACTTTTTAGTAACTTTGTCACTTTTTCAGGCTGGTCACTCACAAGTTACTTTTTTTTTTAAATTTGGTCCCTAAAGTCACTATTTTTTATATAATTTCCTTACAATTAACCTTTTTTTAACTTTTTCTACACATTATTAAAAACATTATATTGTTTCACGACAAGTGTTATGTATTCATTAGTTTTTTATTAGATTATTCGTTTATTATTTATAGTTTTTCGCCTAAAAAATATGTAGTTTTTTGTTTATTTGTGACATTTTACCAACGTTTTGGCATTCGTTTCAAGAAAAAATATTTCTCAATGTGACACTATTACAAACATGTTTAACCAAGGTTTGAAGTGTTATGACTTTTAAAGCTTGAATTTGTTTAAAATAATTCTCAACTTTATTTTAAAAAAAATCAATCGAAATCTGTACAGTGCAGTAATCACATGGCAGGAAAAATTCCATGCTTTCAATGCTCTCGGTTGTATTAAATGGAAGGTAAACTTGTGAAGTGTCTCAATTGAATCGAAAATTGCAGATATTTCATTTCTAAGTTCCCTTGTTTCTAGACATTTTCGAATCATTTGAAAGATTGGTAGAAATACATAGATTTCAAACCCTGTTTTGAAGTTTTCAGTAATTTTTGTACCTTTTTAGAGGTTTACTGATATATTTTCTAAAATATTCCAATAGGTGTTTCTTGGTTGGATACAATATTTCTGAGGTGTTTCTTGGATCTGTTTTTTTTTTAAGAAATTTTCGTGTTAAATCATTTATGAATATTTTTTTTAAATTCCTTCCTTTTTGAACATCATTTTTTTTCTAGTAAATCTGTCAAATGATTGATATGAGAATCATGCAATAAAGTCTGCAGTGAATCGCTTTGGAATTGATCCATTTTTGTAGGTAAATTCACTTTGAGTTAGTTTTAAATTTGAAAAATTATATTCTACCTTGAACATTAGTCTCGTAAAATTGTTTAGCCTTTTATTGTGTTATTATCATCTTAAGTCAATTTTTTCGCTCAGCTTCTTTAAGTCATTGTCAATCTTCTGTCAACATTTTGTCCTTCATCTTTTTTCAATCCTCCATCATTGTTTTGTCACTTTTTCATGAGGACCTCCCCATTTTTAATTTCAAGACTCTTCATGACTCTTTCATGAAATAAAATTTCTATAAATTTAAATCTTAACTCAATTTCTAGTAAATTCTTTAAACTTTTCGTTAAACATGTGTTGGTTTTTTATTTGCATTTGTAGATCTCTCACATATAACAATTTTTTTGGAAATTTTGGTTTCTGTAAATTTATTTTGAATTGTTAACTTTTTTCAATATAATTATAGACTTTGACATTGAAACAAATCTGATGGTGTTTACACTATAAAATGAAATTTCAAAATTGGTGGGTTTTTTTTCAAAGGAAATGGATAAACTCGAAGTTCTTGTCGGGCTTAGTTGTACGATCAGTACGATCTTTTGGTTCCCTCCCATTGTTTTTTTAGAACTTCAGGATTCTTCGGTCGCTATTCTTAAATTATCTTAGCTCATTTTAATCCTCTTTTGTCCTACATATTGCTTTTCTACAAGTGAACAAGTGAGGCCAAGAGCCTTCCAAAAACGTTTTTCAATCAACTGAATTGTCTTTAAAGCGTTTTGTTTTAGTTTTTAATGTCATTTTTTAGTTAGTTTTAAACTTGATCTGGTCACAAATTTTACCCTTTTTTCACTTCAAAGTAACTATTTTGCCCTACTTTTTTACCGCATAGTCGCTTCTAGCCCTGCATTAGTGATCATAAAATATCAGTCAATAAACCGGGATATATGTCGAGGACTTGTTTTTGTTTGGATTTAACCCACAATCATTCAGATTTGTGGCTTTTCCAAAAATTTTAACAATCCATGTGTTTTTTTTTTTTTTTCAAAGGAATAAGTGCAATATTATTGTCAGAAACGTAATAACGGAGTTTTTTATAATTCAAAATATAATTTCCCGAATTATTTCTTGAAGGCTTTTAAGTTCAAAATCGATAATTTATAGCAGGTCGGCGAAGACAAATAAAAAAAATCGATTTTGACAATTCGAGACAATTGATGGGCACATGATGTTGATTTTTTATATTTCTGTCAAAGATACACTATATTGTGGATAAAACTTATATCGCTCCTAAAAAACTGTGAAAATTTTCTCCGTTGTCAAATGACCAAACGTTGTCAAATTTAGTCTTTTCACTTGGTAAATAACAGTAGGGGAGAGTGGGGATACTTGATCCCCTTTTCTTATTTGCACCATATCTTTTTGGAAAAATTTAGCAACTCGCCGTCTTTGACATTTTCTGACAGCTTGTAAGTTCAAGTTTCAATGCTCCAAAAATTAGAACGATACTTGAATCCGTTGATGAACTAGAAGCATTTTCGTGGGAGTAAAAAAATTGCGATTTTTCTGAAGTTAGGGGAGACTTGATCCCCTATTGAAGGAGCCTTGATCTTTTATTCAGGAAGCCTTAATCCTTTTATAAAAAACAAACAAAACCCCAAGATAGATTGTTAATTGACTATTTTGGTCATGTTTGTTCTCATTTCACAATTTATAGCAGACATAAGAAGAAAATTCTATAACTTTGTCTCAACGCTAATAACATTGCATACTTGAAGGCGCTATTTTATATAATTAAGAGAAAATTAATTATTTTTGCTCTTTTCTTCAGAAAATTGTTCGATAAATATTAGTTTTTGGATAAATATTAGTAATTTCGTAATCAGCAATCATAACGATCATTTCAGAAGAAGAATATGCCGTTTGGAAGGGGGATCAATTGTGCCCAACTTTAGGGGATCAATTGTACCCATAAACAACATTTTAGAAAAAAAAATTTGAAAAAAGTTGAGAGTTTTCCATTGCTTTGAAAATATGGCATTATGAAGTTCATTTTACGCTCGAGGGATTGATACATTGGAACAAATATTTTTTTCATAATTTTCCCAAGTAAGGAACATTTTAAAGTGATGAAAAAAGATCTTCAAGTAACATTTTGTGAAATTTTTCAAACAAAGTTTAATTACTCAAACAATTATTTTGTTAGAATTTTTTAAACTACAGGCATTGTTATTTTGCTCATTTTGGCACATTTTTCTAGAACATTTGATCTTTGTAAGACATTCCAGTTTCGAGATATAGCTAAGGAATCAAGTATCCCCAGGGATCAAGTATCATCATTCTCCCCTACATATTAACCTTGTAAAGAAATTTTCTCAAATTAACGTTAGGAATCCTATACCAGTAGCACTAAACTTTAACTAATATAATCTTTTTAAAAGTGTTTTAACAAAATCAACAATAAAGAATGTAAACTCTAGCCTTAATTCTTAGCCAAAATTTGCTTGAGAATTTGTGAAATTATTGTTACATATTCCCAGGACATCAGCAAATTTGATCAACATGTTAAAAATATTTTCTCTAATTAAAAATGTATCTCTTTTTAAGTTGTTGCTGTGATGTGCATAGTTTCAGAAGACTTTTGAATTGAATAATGAGTAGATACCACCGGTTTAAATTTAAAAAAATGGAAACGAGTTAAATGTTTTCTTGAAAAATTTCCGTTTTTAGGGAAAAAATGTGATGCAAATAACGTCTATGTTCAGAAGATAAAATGTTTGCGAAGGAGGTCAAGTTAATTGAAAAAATTAAAAGTTTTCCAAAATGATAACAAAACAATGACTTTGATTAAGTAACGTACCGTAAACTGGGGGAACTTTGATCACTTTTTTCATTTATTTTTGAATATTTTGGAAGGGGTTGCATTTTCGTAATACCTAAAAGCTTAAAACCCTTACTGAGGTGAGAAGTTTTCAACATGATCATTGATTGCAGTAAATTCAAACGACATTGGTAGTTAAAATTAAATGTTTGTTACAAAACCAGATTTCGAGTATCGGGGTAACTTCGATCACTATGGTTTTTACGTATCTCAACATCTTCAAATGTATTGTTTTGATGGCATTAAGCACAGAAGACTCAAAACATCGATAACAGTAATTTTTTGTTTGGACTCAATTGAATTTTCCAACGTTTTTTTTTTTCGAAAACAAATATACTCGAAAGATGGACAATGTTGCTGCATACATTTAGGGGCAAAAATTATAAACATTCCTTAATACTTTTTGACCTCAAAAACAAATAAAATTTTACCTTCATGCAATTCCCTAAGTCCTCGTACTGTTCCCATGTTCATTTTTCTTCAAACTTAACCATTTGATAGGGTTTTTAGCCATTTTTTCTATACGGGCTTTATTCATGGAAAATCACCGTTTTTTTAATATTCAAGAATTATCATCAAATGACCTTAATAACAACATTTAAACTTAACCCTAACCAAGAAAAAAGTTGAACATTCACATTAAACAACCCATTTGCTCCTAAATGCTTAAGTTTGATCAGGAGAGATGTTTGTTTGTGAGCCTTAAAAAAACCATGTATTTTAAGATTTTAAAATTATATTCTAAGTTATATAAAAAATCTTCTGATACAAACCAAGTTTAGCTTATTTGTAACTCAATTTACAGGCTTTCAAACGTATTAAACAGTTTTCAGTTATTTTAACTTTATATTTAGTTAATGATGATTATCTGCAAAAATTTCATGTTGATCAAAGTTACCCCGCTGATCAAAGTTCCCCCAGTTTACGGTACTTATTCATTTTTGGCTGATATTGTCCGGTTTGTATTATATAAAAATTATGTTAAATTTTTTTTGAAAAGATTTTAAATGAATAAGATTGATCTTAGGAAAAAAAATCGCAAGGAAATTGTAGTTATTACGATTAAACTTGATTTACCAAGTAAATCTTTATGTGATTATCTATAGAGTTGACGAATGTTATTTGATATAAGTGCGGCCAACCGTGAAGATTTTTGATTAAAACTGGCCCGTTGGTTAAGAAAGGTTGCTCACCCCTGATCTAATGTGTTTTAGAGACCGTTTTGGTCCAAACTCTGTAAAAGAGCAACATTCAAGCCAATTTTCTCTTTAAAGTGATTTGAAAAACAACCAGAGGCTAGATTTAAATTCTGCATGTTAAAAATCGTCTTATTGAGAGAATGATGCAAAAATCTCTTGGACAAATTGAGTAAAAAGTTGTGCTTAAAAAGATCTAGTGTGTTCAAAATACTTAACTTATGATAAAAATAAAATTGTTTATTGAGAAAAATCGGATTTTCGTAAACTCTTTATCACATACGAGGTCAATACACAGTATAACAGGGCAAAACAATTGATATGTATTGCGAATCTTTCCTTTGATTATCCTCAACATTTGTTGACTTTTTACTGAACGAACACACACAATTCTCACTCAGGATCTCAGTGAAACTTCATGTTTCTTTAAAGAGATCTAATTCACTAAACACGTACTTCTTTCAAGGATATGATGGCTAGCATCTTAAAAATGCTTAAACTACAAATACACATGTATTACGTATACTGTGGCCGAGATTTGATCTCAAGGCCGCTGGCTTAGAAGACTTGAGTGCTATACTTTGAGCCGGGTTTTGACGAATGGGTGGCCCCGGTTTTTTCCCGGTTATAAATGATTTTTCTCATTTAATATGTTCGTTTTTTTAATATAAAATCATGATGAATCAAAAAATAATTGTAAAGAGCCTCAAATTTCAAACAATTGTATCTCAAAACTTGTTAAACGGTTAGAAATCATGACAAATACTTTGGCTACTAACACGTAGTCTTTTCGTATAAAATGTTTATAAAAATTCAGTTCTGAATATAACATTTTGATTGACATTTAACTCATTTCAAAGGTTCTGGTTCCATATTTCCAAACAAAAAATTGTATTTCTATTATCATATTTCGGATTTTTTTAGGATTCTTGATTGTAAGTTTGAGTTTAACACTATTTGTACCGGAGGGGGTCAAATGTTATTTTTTAAACTTCAAATGACTGTAACTCCTTTAAATATTGTTTTTTTCGCAAATTTTTCTTCATGACTATTTTTATTTTCAAAATGCACGTATTTTTTTATAAAAATATTTTTTTTAAAGTTTGTAGGTTTCGAAATACGTATGTGCTATACCTATTTATACCGCAGGGGGTCAAATGGATATATTTTTTTAACATTTTTTATGACCATGGCCGCCAAAAGTGTTGAAAAGTGGTGTAAAAACGTACTTTTTAAAGAATCAACCGCCAAAACTGTCCACAGTAGAAATTTTTTGAAAAGTGAATTGGAAAGTTGACGTAATTTGTGACTTTTTGGCATCTTCAGATTTATAAAACACGAAATACAGAATTCTCGATGGTTATTTAAAGGAAGCCAGCTTTTCATGTGTTGATTTTCGGCTGTCAGTCTCAAGTTTTTCAGTAAATAATAATTTCCCGAACATAAAAAAAATTGTTTCGTATTCAGTATCAAAGTCCTTAAACTTAGTTCTTATGAGGGGCTTGAGATATAGCTCAGTTGGCAAGTCAGTTGCTTCCTGAGCAGATGTCCGCGAGTTCAAGCCAAAGAGTAAACATCGAACACAGTTGTACCGGATAAGTTTTCCAATAACTTTCCGCCAACTGCAACGTTTATAAAGACGCGAATGCCACAAAGATGGTAAAATGGTAAAACGACTATAATCGAAACAAAAAAAAAGTTCTTATGAAAAATTGTTATATAATAAAGCTCCAAATGGCGTTCTGAAATTAAAAACTCAGAATCAGATTCTTCATTCGTAATTCATATTTTAATTCAGATTTACTGGTCAGATTTCAAAATAATAAAAATAACGAATTCAGATTAAAATCCACAACTTTAGAATTTAAATTATAGACTCGTGAATGAGAGCTCTGGAACTTGGCTTTTAAAATTCTGATCTGAAATTAAGATTCGGATATCGAATTTTCCTGTCCTTTGTACATAGATTTCAGCTGAAAATCACAAATGAATTGTAGAATTTGAGTTTATTTTTTACGTATATAAGTTCCGTTCTTCTAACATATTATGAAATTTTTTGTTTTAAAATTGTCTTCCGTTGGATTATCATTACGGAATTGTTTTTTTAATGAAAATTATTTGCTGACAAAGAAACATGTAGCCAGGCGCGGTCCTATGGGGGGGGTGATCGGGGTGATCACCCCTCCCAAGCGGCAAAAATCCGTTACAAAATACCCGCAAATGCTCGAATTTCTATAAAAAGTTGGAACTTTTCTTAGTAGATGTACTTTCCAATTTTAAAAATTTTCCACTCCGTGGGGGTGTTTATTCCGCAAAAAAGTGAATTTATCACTTAAAAGGCTCAATATTGAAAAAAGTCGGTTCACCAAACTCAAGCAGCTGTAACTTAGGATTTCCTGGACTGAATTATACCAAATAACTTTTGTTGATAAGTTACTCAACGAAAGGTTGTTGTTGAGTGTTGATTTGGAATTTGCTATTAATAAACAACTTTTTTTTTTAAATTGTCACTAATTTCCCTCATAAGCCTCAATTAACACAAGCAAATCGCAACAAATTTTAGTATTTGCTTAAAATTCAGAGCTTCTGAATTCTTGATTTTGTTTTGAATTTGAATGAAATGAAAAATTTGGAAAAGTCATACAGGGGGGTGAAAATGGTTATAACACTGAAATACTTCAAATATTTGTTCTGCTTTCATCATACATTTATTGCCTTCAATTGCAAAATAAAAAATCAGATTCTGAATCACAGTTGAGATTCTCTTTCGCGAGAATTTTTCACCTTCAATTAATCCACCATTCAAATATGAATTATAAACTTAAAATTAATAACCTATATTATGAAATTCAAAAACAAAAATTTAAATTTTAGATCTGATATTATTTAATTCTGTTTTAAATGTATTACATCAAACATTCATGTTATGGATGACTGTGAAAAAAATACAAGTACTGCCAAACAAAAATCGAATATAAAATATTCATAGTAATCCGATCAGGAGAGCATGTCAAAACAATAAATAAAACATATTTCAAGGAGATATTTATATATTTCTTAGATAAAATTTGGATCTCAAGGTTTTCGACTATAAGTTTCCTAAAACTGGGTAATATCTTATTTTGATTGAATTTCTCGAACAGGATTGAACTCACTTTCAACGATAAAGAATTTGCTTCAAATTGTTATAAAATATTATGATCATATCTTATTTTAATATGCATACAACATTCCATTAAACACGGACATCGAAGTCAACGGCCCAAACCGTGCTTTAATGAAATTCGCTCAACCCATTCATAAAATTGAATTCAATTTTTGGGAAACCATAAATTGAGCATGGTTTTAGCAAACTATGTGAGTTATTGAAATTCCTCTAGAAATTTTACTCGAAGCATTCATATCTTGACGAGTTATAATTATGTAAGATTTTGTTCTGCCCAATATCAAGCTATGCTATCTGAATGAGATATAATCTTGATTTGAGCATATCAAAAACTGATATAATTAAGCTATGATCGTATAGACTTTTTATATGATTTGAAATATTTTAACATCCTACGAGTACTGAATTATAACTCATATTGATAGAAATAAATTGTGTATCAAAAAATCTCATTTTGATATAATTTTGATTTTTCCTCCTGATCGGGAAGAGTTTAAAAATTAAAAAAAAAACCTTTCAAGAGATTTCAGCAATAATAAATCGAAGAATGAGATTACGTTTTATGACTTTTGCGTTTCCTATGAGTTTTTAGTGCCAAAAAGGAACAAAAAAGTATTTATATCAGCTGTTTCAGGAATTGGTGTTGGAGATAGAAATTCATCTCTAGAACGCAAAATCTGCATTCAAAACTATAACACAAGAAAATAAAATTCACATTTTCCGAAGTGCAAAGAATTTGAAACTGATTTCATCTTATTTAGGAGCTCTAAATGCAAATTTGTATTATTTTATCAGCGCTTTTTTTCCGATACAAATCTTGAAAATACAAGGCTCATTGCAGAAATTTGTGCACTTTTAGCAAAAGTGTAAAATATCAAAAAAAAAAATAGAAAAAAAGGTATTAAATTAATGATCAATTTTCATAAAGACTGTGAGTAATTTACCATGAGAAAAAATTATATCCCCATTTTGTAAAATACGAAGATTATCTAGACGAAATCTGTATTGTTTTTTTCGGGAATTTGTAACTTTTTAGTATTCTTCCCTCTGACCTGCATCGTTGAATAAATAAAGGATAATGAAAAGATTTACCATTTTTCTTGTTGTTCAGGTTAGTTACTTCATCAATTATCATTCATCGATTTCACTCTGAACTGCTAAGTTTTAAAATTACTCAATACCAGAAAATAAGAAGGGAAAAAATAGACAAAAAAAATCGAGTTTAAGACGAAAAAAGCTTCCAAAATCAGTTTGCCACGGTTTTAATTTTTCCCTTGTGAATTAAAACTTTCCCCTTAGCATTCCACTATATTTTCGGCAACAAGGCATTCTACCATGCAAAACAGTCAGAAGATCTTTTAGCGATTTTTAACCAACACTCCTTGATTTCTATAGATCTACAGCAATTATGTCACCGATACTGCTTTCAGCTCATCTACACAATAATATTGAAATTTTAATTTAAAATTTAGCTTAGCTTGCAAATGATTGAGACTGTTAACTAAAGAAGAGTATTAACATTCAGAATTAACCCTTCATTTCATTATTTTCTTTATAATTCAAAATTATTTAAAAAATTGGTAATTATGTGGAGGTGAACAAAGATTAATCACTTTTGTTTGTAATTTATTTGTTGTAATACAATTTAAATTGAAAATTTTTGATGAAAACTTTAAATTCAAGAGCAAATCAAATAAAATTCGGTTCCAAAATTTAGAAACTGATTTTGATAATCGGTTTCTTCTACTTAATATATATTTAAAGTGTTGATTTTATATATTGTGTTTGAAAAATTTGAAAATTATAATTCTAATATACTATTAAGTATATAAGTATTAATATAATACTATTTCCAAATCACGATTTAGTAAAATACCCCAATGA
>NC_073693.1:218557143-218574246 GCF_029784155.1 Uranotaenia lowii | reverse complement strand
TTATTGCAAGTTATTTTCACAATAGTTTGCAGAAATAGTTATCCCGTTGTGGTCCTCGGTCCACTGGTTCTTGCTTGCTTGCTTTCCTACGTAAAGCATAAGCTCTACGACTAAGTGGTGCTAAAACATTTAGAAAACCAACCCCTTTTCACCCATTTCTCAACCACCCACCCATGGGAGGACTTCTGTTGGACGAATCCCAAAGCCGATGCCTATGGAAGCGGATTGTTCCAACTGTTCACTGATTCATTTCCAATGAAATACTCATTGAACCACCAGGAGAATGGCGAACGGCTGCCCTTCGGATTGGTGGCATTCGTTTTAGGGCACTGCACTTTACTCGGTCGAAGTTCGCAAACCTACATGGAAACTGCAGCTGCATTCAGTGCATTAATACATGTATGAACGGGGAAAAGTTCAACCGTTTTCCAGAACCAGAGGCAGAAGTCTGCTTCGAGAGTTCGTTGGAGATTAAACATAAAATGCCGATAGGAATATGGTTTATGTAAATTACTGATTGTTCTAATGAATTCTGAAACACCACCACTGGGTGACCCGTTTGAGGTTAGGAACTTCAACTTCGACAACAACGAGTTCGTTTGGGGTTGGCAGGAGTGAAAATTTATGGGTGGCCTTTGAATTCGAACTATGCCAACATATGTTGAATTTATGATTATGCCAGAATTATCAATGTTTTAGAGACAAAATACTCCCGGTGGTGAATTCTAGGCACGTTTTGAAAGTGAAATTAAAAGGAAGCTGTTTTAAAATTAACAAAAATTAAATTTGTTTTTTTAAATACCCTACAATTGTAACTCTCTGACAGTAAACAAAAAGTATTCAAGAACATTTCTGAGGACAAATAGCTACACGAGTAAGCGTTTTTTCTTCAGCCTTCACCTAGATCAAGTACCTAATCCGCTTTTTGAAATGCTTTCATAGATGAAATTATTTTTCACTTGCACGAGCATCAGTCTTCTGAAGAACCTGAAGACGAGATCCTTGTTGATGCCAACAGACAAAAAAAAAACGAGATGCAAGGAAACTTTCCCCTCGGGTGCAGCAGCTAGAAGTGTGCTGCTAGCTGCAGTTGCAACTTTCCCTACTAAAATGTTCTTTTATGGTAGAAGGAAGCATTCCTAAAGGACAGCTTAAACTTGAGTTGCTGCTGCTACTGCCGGCTGCCTGTTGGGAAAATCTTCCGCTCTACTTAAAAGATAATAAAATGAAAAGCCTGACATGGTGAAGCAATTCTTGCGAGCAATAAATCTTCGACTTCCCCCGGTTGAATTGTATCGTGGGAAGGTACAGAATGGTTAAGTTTTTGCCGATATTGGAAATTAAACTGTTCCTCGAGTTTTTATTGTTCAAAAAATCATTTCTTTTCATACAATTATGTAACTATAAAATTGCTTATGCTTATGTTTATGCTTATGCTTATGATACATACACAGCCAGATCTTGTCAGCATCCCGGTGAGTAGTAAAAGTACATTTACTACTCATCTTAACTTGGCCGGGCCCACTGTGCAGTATTGGACGCAGAGACAACTGGAACACAGGGAGGAAGAAACGTGGACAACAGTACCATACGTTTTCCATGGCTATAACTACTATTCTAACGTTGGGAGCACATATGCTAAATTTCCTGTGCTCCTTGGTGGTGGTCCGAGAATTCGTCCTTCTGGGGATGGAAATGATGTTTTTCTGCACAGAAATCCCAAACCCTATGTAGAAGTTATAAACTTACAAATGTTTTTTTTTAACCAAGAACCATTATGTAAAAAATTTACGATTTCAGTATATAATTTACGTTAGATATTGTACAAATTGAAAATTGAGGGTTCCGGATGCACTACCATTTCTGGTCTTTGACCTTGGATATAGCGCCATTGCTCGCTCTTGGAAAGAAACAATATAAGAACAAAAAAATATAATTAGTGTCAACACCCCCCCCCCACCCCCCCCCATAACTTTTAAAGCAACGTACACATGAACAAACATGCAACAACATGATGTCTTTATTTTAGATTGTGTCACAGAAGAAAAAATGTGCCCTCATCTTCCCACTGTGCTAAGACACCAATCTTTGTACAGTGGTTTAGAATGAAAAAATACTGGTAAATGTCAAACTAAAAACTCTACAAAATTAAGGTATAGAAAGATAATACTTAGCTTTTTTGTCGTTTCATTATACTTCCCACGGTAAATCTCAGCAAATATAATCGAAGCAATCCAAGTGAAAATACCACCAGGGATTGTGGCCAACTCGACATCAACAATTACCACAGTCGAAACAGCAAACAAGTTCTTTTCTCTTCTACATTTCTCTTTTCTTCCCCTATCACTCCCACACCGTGCACTTTAGTGGTTTGTACTGTTTGGTTTTTTTTCTTCAAGGTTTGAAACATCGCGCAACCAAGTCATTCAAAAATCGTCAATTTTTCTTTTACTAGCACTCAAGTTATCTGCTCACATTTTCCATTTCACCCATACTTCTATACTTTCGTAGCACATCCTTATCGAGTTTGGAACTTCACGCGTCCGTTCGGACGATTCAACTGGATAACAATGTGTTCAAGCTGTAGAACTCGAAACCAAAATTAGCGCAAGTGAAGGTTCAAGGAGTGATAAACAGCTTTCCATCCCTATGAATTGCAGCGGGTCATTTTTCTCACACTCCGTTCTAAATTTTCCTCTTTTTTATATTTCTTATTTGGGACAACTTTTTTCCAAATTTCACTGCCCCCGAGAAGCACTTCGTTTGATTTGCGGGAACCTCGAAAACACTGTATGACACGCATTTTCTTTCTTATGATAACGCACAACAGCAGCCGAAAATAAAAACTGGGCCCGTATTTATCGTAAAAGTATCGATGATTAAGAATTCCACTCTTCTATTTCGTTACTTCACATAACTCCTTTTCTATGAAGACTCCATCCACACTTCGCCAATATTTTCTCTATTGTTAGGTATTGACAAAAGAAAAATCGAACAACGACGACCGAAAAAAAAACACATCCGTTTCCGAGCAAGGTTTGCTGCGATCTCTTTTCATACAATTATGAAACTATAAAATTTATGACAAACTTGTCTAAGCATGGGCGATGGAAGCAAAAAGTTATTCTTTTCTCTCCTTGAGAAAAACGCCTTTAGAACTGTCAAAAAGTTGGGTGAAAATTATAGCTGCATCCTATTTGCACTAATGCAAAACCATCACCCAAATTCGTCAGTGCTTCCATCGCCTATTGAAAAGCTTGCCTACACCGTAAAATGGGATTCATCGATTGAGTTTTACGGAAGTACACATCTACGAAAAATGTTGAAGAAAATAGATTTTTTTTTAACTTAAACTCCTAAAGCATGGATCACGCAAAATCTGGACGCATTAAAACGGGTCTATCTCGGAGCTATGTAAACGTAAAATGTTTTGTTCTCAAAATGTAGGGTTTATATTGCATTTTAAAGGAAAAATAATAAAAAAAATATTCCTATGTTGTTTTGACGAATTTTTGAACTTTCCGTCGAGTACCACTCATTATAGTTTGGACACCCTATTCGCTGACCTCAGCGGCCATTTTGTTCCACAATCTCTTCATCTCTGTTCCAATCCCGAGTCGTCCTACCATTATTCTTCATCTTCTGCTTGACAGTTGCCCAAAAATTTTTCGACATGGCGGAAATCAGGGCAGTTGGGGGGGTTGATATCCTTTTCGACAATGGGCAACCCGTTGGCGCCGATTCCACTGCAGTAGTGGCAGCTCTGCCAAATCTGGCGAAAACTTTACTGGTCCTTTGTAAGATCTAATGTACGGAAAAAAAAAGTTTTTCAGGCACTCCTCCTTGTACATTTCGGAGTGCATGCCACAAACAAGTTGGTATCAAAAACCCATTGCCAGTGGAAAATTTTTGGACTTCATTATCAGTCCATCAGCTGCATCAAAAAATCAATGTGGCAAAAAACTTTATCAGTCGAGGTGGAACGTCTTTCCCCCGAAACTAGATGATAAATCAAAAATTGCCATGAATAACTACCCACCAACACTACGACATAGGTTAATCATTAGCAGAAAATGTCCATGCCAAATCTATAACAACCGATAAAGAACAATGGAAATATAAATGTATCGCATATGTTCCGGGATTAACGGAAAAAATTGGAAAATTTTTGAAAACGGATTACCCAGATGTTAAACTAGCAACGAAATCAATCGCAAAAAATCAAACAGATATTCACTAAAGGGAAAGACCCGGTACCAAAAAGACGATTACTCAAATATCGTTTACAAGTATTCCCTGCAACAATTGTGATTCACAGTACCTACCATTGGAATGACGACAAACACGTTAAAAGTAAGGATTGGAGGTCATAAATCAAACAAAAAAGCATTGGAAAAGCTACGGAATAAAGGAGCAGATAATCACGACACAAGGATGACACAACTGAAAGGACAAACTGCACTTCTTCATCACAGTATTAAAAAAGATCACACTTTCAACTTAGAAAGGACAAAAATAATAGATCGCCACAGGTACGTCTCTTGGTCTTCAAACACTCGAAATGTGTCACATCGCGAGAGAATGGCAACACGGTCAATAAGAAGACTGACACTGAAGGGCTAAGTATCATCTACGCTTGGCATCTTCAACTCCATGAAAAATATGCACAAACGCACCAATACACAGATAGACAATCACAACACGCAACATTCAACAGTCAGTGATAGTGGTTAACCAAAACAAAACAACAAGAAACACCAAAAAGTTGTATATTGTTTTTCATCAAATTTAATTTCATCCCACTTCTGTATCATTCGTAAACATCAACACACAACATATTGTAAGCCCCCCGGCAGTGAAGTAGGAACATGGAACATATTAATATTGCATACAAGTTTGAATGCTAAGTTTTTCCAAACATTCACAGACAACTGGACGAGAACAATTTTTAATATCGGACAGTTTATTAGATTCAAGAAACATACTGGACAGTTAAAACGACAAAATTACTTGTAAGTACACCCAATCACAATATCATTCACGCCTTTTTTTTAATTTAAAAACAAAATTTAACATTCTGACACAAGTTAATTACATTACATTAGTTTTCAATTGTTTAACTAAAAATCAAAACAAAAATTGTAATGCCGTTTTTATGTATACTTTGAGGGTTTCCTAGATTCCTTGAAAAAGGCTAAATAAATTATGCCGAATACGTCGGATGTAGTAAAAAAAAAAACCTCGTTTTTGACATCTTCTAAAGACTGAAAAACGCCGAAAACATTTAAAATCGTTTTAGAAGATTTAATTGAAAAAATTGTGACTTCAACTGACATCACTGGGAGAACGTTTTTGCGGATTGGAATCGGAGATTTTAATTCCATTTATTATTTGTTTTAAGAATACAAGTCGATTTGAACTAATACTTAAAAAAATATCTGTGATTCATTTTTGATTTCAAAATTATTTCTATATATCGTGAAAATTCTAATATTTTTACTGGACTGTAGAGAATGAGCTAAAAACCTCAGCAACTATTTTTATTGGAAGTCAAAACTACTTGCGGTCTTTGAAAAAATTGATCACTGATCTAAAACATTCGAATTGAGTCGTGCTCTAAAGTTTTGCCCAAAAATTTTAGCTGGATTTTAACTTTTTTTTTTCAAAAAGCTAACCTATGAAGATCAAAAAACTAGAGACGGTAGAAAAAGAACAAGTCCCAGCAAACATTTAAGAAGGTATATCGCAGAAAACAACCGAATTATTCAAACAAGTATACCAGATGAAAAGATTGTATAAAACTTACCAAAATAGCATAAAGCTACAAAAGTGGAGGCGATATATCAACAAATGACAAGATTCTAACGATTCGATTTCCCCACAAAAAGCAAAATCAAACGATTTCAGGTAATTTTGAATAAATCGAAAAAAAAATTTTTTCGACCCAAGATTTGAACTCCAGCCCCTCCGAGTTTGCTCTCCGGTATTCTTACCACGATGCCAACTCATCAGCTAATATGAACCTCGCTATAGCTCTAATATATGAAATTTTCTTTTAACGAACCGGTCAAACGAAGGGAGAGACCGGATAGAATATCAAGCACCGCCCATTTATCGTAAATCAGTATACCTCAAATCGTAAATGTAGATTTGGCATATTCTCAACTTTTTGGAGACACAATTTACGAATTGACTAAACTGCTATACGGCAGTTGGCAAAGATTGTCGTAAATGAATGATAGAAAATCACTCAATACCATCTTGTTTACGATGGTTATTGAAAATGGTCTTAATATTCGATTTGGATTATCATTTCTATTACGATTTTATGTTAGCTGGGGTGCGTATTTGGGTACATCGCCCCTAACTTCAATATCTTGATAACACGTAAAAATGGGAATATTGTACAATTATAGTGACATTATTGGATTTTTAACAATCGAGTTATGCTTCCTAATGTGTTTAATATAACACAGTGAAAAAATTTCGAGGTCATTTGGTGGATCTCGCTGTTTGCTAGTTTTTAAATACACAAGAAAACAAATAAACCCTCAGGAGGATTTTTTCCAATCTAACTAAAAACTTACATTTTGCTACTTCGGGAATTTTCACACCAAAACACTGTAACATTTCTATTGTTTCGAAAATTCATGTTTTTAATTGCCTCATAGATCGAGATAAATTTATAATTTTTAATCATTTAAACTTTGAATGTAAGCTCTAATCACCATCTCAAAAGAGACTTGCAGATCTTAAAACAGATTTGACAGAGTTCTTCAAATGGATGAACTGATTTCAAAATATGGCAACCCTAACTTCTGTTTAATTTTATGAAATTATTCAAAAACAGAGAATTCTATAAAACTACAGCTGTGTTCTATAAGAGTTATCAGTTCCTAGCGTTTTCAATTAAATTTCACGAAAATATTTTCTAAAGAAAGTGACCCCGCAAACAGTTTTGTAGCTATACTTCTATGCTGTTTTGATATACATACGTTTCTATATACATTATAGAATGATCGAATGAAAGTTGAAAAAAACAGCATTTACCTACCAAAGTCGAGGTAATTCCCTTATTCGTACTTATCGGAACAATGCAAGAGAGCGAAAGATTTTGCTCTCATAGCCAAGGTTGTCGAAAAAAAATTCTGTGATTTTGAGAAAGAAAAAAAATCTGACTTTCTGTGATTTTAACCAAAAATTCTGTGATGGTTTTCTGTGATGCAACTTCCTTTAATTTCATTAAAAGTTCATTAAAAATTTGGGTCTTTTTAACATTTGAGTTGAGAAAATCAAATACAATTACCAATATTATCGTACTTTTCTAATTCAAGTTAAGAAATAAAAAAAAATATATTGGACAAAAAAAATTATAACTTGGGGAATCTGTGATTTGTGATGAAAATTCGCTCAAAACTCTGTGAAGTGACAAATTTTTCTGTGATTTCGGCAACCTTGCTCATTAGCTATCAAATCGTTACAAGCGACAATATTTGCCAGTTCTTCCATTGCTGGTTGCAGAGAGATGATTTTCTGATTTGAAGCTTGCGCGGGAGCGAAATCATTTTAAAATTTACAAACATGGCGGACCTGCATTCAATATCCGATTTTAACTGACTTTTATACGATCTTTTCACTATGCAGTAGGACTTGCGATTCAAAAACACCATTGTAAACGACCTAAGTTATCATTTATGATATGATTTCATGTTTGCTGGGGAATGTAATATGTGCAATAGACTGAGTCGATTTGGGGTCATTTTTGAAATTTCTCAAACCCTGGGGTCTTAAAAGCTTTGTTTTGGTCCAAAACTCATCCATGATTTTTTGTAGAATTTTTAAGTAACGTTTACCATGAGTAAATTTGAACTTTTAGGTTTGTATGGGAAAATTGAATAATTTGTACTGAAAAATCAACAATCGTTTTTGTTTCTTCTATGGAACCGAACCAGCGGACAGTTTTGGTGCCAATTTATAAAATTCCTAAGGGAAAAATTTCCGCTGAACAACTTTGTCCAAGACTGTAACTTCGTATCTTATTAGGCAAAAAAGTTATTAGGTGTTCAATGAGGGATATGTCTTTTGGCTTTGATAAACAATAAATTCAATTGACATCCCTGCAGGGGCGCCTAGCGAGGTATTTCATGACTACTTTTCTTGCAGTACTTTCGCTAGGCTCCAGCAGTGATGTCAATTGAATTTGTTGTTTATCAATGCGAAAAGACATACCTCTGTTAATCAGCTAATAACTTGTTTGCCTAATAAGATACGAGGTTACAGTCTTGGACAAAGTTGTTCAGCGGAAATTTTCCCTTAGGAATTTTATAAATTGGCATAAAAACTGTCCGCTGGCTCGGTTCCACAGAAGAAACAAAAAAAAATGATGATTTTTCAGTGCAAAATATTCAATTTTCCCATACAAACCTAAAAGTTCAAATTTACTCATGTAAACGTTACTTAAAAATTCTACAAAAAATCATGGATGAGTTTTGGACCAAGACGAAGCTTTTAAGACCCCAGGGTTTGATAAATTCAAAAATGACCCCAAATCGACTCAGTCTAATGTGCAATGTATAGCTTCTAACTTAAGCTTTCTTGGACACTAAGTGCATTTTTTGAGCATTTCGTAGCTGATCTGAGCTTTCTTGGAAGCGTGTTTTTTCAGTTTTTTTTCTTAGACTTTGAATATCGGAAAAATGAAGAGTTGTAGGTGAATAATGTCTCAAAAATATATTTGATTTACATTACAAGGATTCCAAAACTATGAATTTTGTAAAAGTCGGTTGAGAAACAAGAGAGATATAGCAGTTTTAAGCAAGGAGTGTCAAATTGACACTCAAGGTCTGATTAGGGAGTATTTTTTCTTGGGCTTTCAGGGTGCGTTCATAAAAAAAGTAAATTGAAGAATTTTATAATTCATTGAGGATCCCCGAAGAAATATTAGGATGCACCCGAATAAAGTTACAAATCGAAAAACTTCCAATAGTGTCATATTGACAATCAAGAGCGGATTAGGGTTAATATGCCTATCTACGTACGCACCTGAATCAATAAAAAAGCTTTTAAATCATGTTAACATCAAGAAAACGGTTTTTGAACCTTGAAGACAGATTTCCACATTTTTCTATGCGTCATGACTCATGCTGTATATATTGAGATTATGCTCCAAACTTTGTGTTTTTCAATTTATTGTTGAATTTGCAGTACAAACACGTGTTCAACCAATTGAATTCAATTAATATCAACCTCCGGAGAACGTTTACTCATTTCAAATTTAATTTCATTTATATTTTTTCTCTCCCTTCTCAAACAGGACTTCCCCATCCACGTGAACCGGACGTATCCGGAATCGTGCTGTGCGGCGGACATTGTCGAGCAGCTGAACCTCTCGCGGAGACCACTGGCATCGGCCATCGTGTTCCGCAGCGAGGATCTGGACGGAGGAGCAGGCGCCGATGAGGACGTCAACGATGTGGTGACGATCGGGCGTAACTTTAGTGATTTCAGTGACGCGTGGAGCCTTCTGACGGCTTCCGGCAGCAGTACCAGTACTAGTAGTAGTTTCGTTAGCAGAAATAGTGATAGTGTTAATAGTATAGGAGGAATTGGGGGCGGGGCGACGATGAGCAGGTTGGGGGAGGGGATTGTTAGCAATCTGAATGCTAGTGCGGCGATCAGTGCGAGTAGTGCCAGTAGTGTCGTGAGCAGCAGTAGCAGTGGCAGCACCGGTAGCAATAGTGTGATTGGTAGTGGCTTTGGGGTGCTAGGAAGCAGTGCTGCCAGCAGTACGATCACCAGGACTGAGGGTGCCAGTGGAAGTGCCAGACGATCCGTTACGGTGTGCAGAGCAGTCTATCCACATGTAAGTTGAACAACTAGTTTTCACTTTCATTATTTAACATTTCATTGATTTTAAATCATGTAATTTTATAGGCATTTTTTAATCATCACATCAAATGCAGTTGATCAATCAAAATTAAAATTTTATTTAAGCCAATAAAACAGCTGTCCTTCATTAAAGTGCTGATGTGGTCTAGCGGATAGGCTGGAGCGAGTCTGGTTTTGGTATGCCAGGCGTACTGGGTTCGATTCCCGGCATCGGCAAGAAAACTTCTGGGTTCGATTCCCATCCACAGAATTTTTTTGACTATTTCGTGTCACTGAAAACTGCAACCTTTAAAATAAATCACCTGTAATTAACAAAACCTGTAATTTCAAGTTGTTTTCCTTGAAAATTAACGAAGATTTATTTATCATTACAGCAAATGTCCCGTAAAAAAGTTGTACACTAAAAATTTAATGTTACGTAATCATGTTTTCTATCTGTAAAATTACGGTAAATGTCCTGCTTCTAAAAATATCGTTTTATAAAAATTTTGAACCCTAATTGGTACTTTATGCAAAATTTAAATCTGAATGATGACAGTGACGGTTTAACATTTGCAAAAATATTCTAGATATGAAGCATATCCCCCCTCAGGCTTATGCGAAATTCCAAAAAGTCCTTCCGTCCGTGCAACGGTCCCACGGAGGCCAAGAAGACGAAAGTCGTACGAAAATATGTGCAATATAAAATATGTTTTACGAGCTTTTTCCTACGGAGTCGTAACTCCCACGGTCAGCCTCTCCTCCTGTAAGAGGCAGGCAGGCAGCAGCAGCATCCGGGCAGCGAATTGCCAATCGAAGAGTGTACGAGTAGAGAAAATTGCAACCATATGAAAACGATACCTATAGGACCTAAATAGTACAGCTCGAAGAACGAAAGAGACCCAGCTTCTGGAGTTCCGGAGGCGGAATTCCATCAAATTAATTGAAAATTCCACCAGAGTTGGCAATTTTCTTGCTGTGACGGGGCCAGCTGTCGTCACTGCCGTGCCATTCGTTCTAGGAAAGTTGGAATGTGCATACACCTAACTAGGGTTGTTTTTATGTTGAACGAGTAGGTTGTTGGATAGTTTAAAGTTTGAGAAAGAATGACTAGTTGAGGGAACTGTTGCCGGAGCAATGTTGTTCATAGTTGCTGTTAATCATTTGGATTTGTTCAACATCAGAGTAGGTACCTAGACAAAATATTGAAATATGATTTCAAATTGAAGATGGAGTGTAGGAAAATTTAATTTGATGCATGCATTCAATTAATTGTTGATTTTTATACCCATCAGAATTATATGGAACATTCCATTTGAAGCATAGAAACGTCAAAGGCTCAAACAAGGTTGTCGAAAAGATTATGTGTTTTGGCAAAAAAAAACTCCAATTTTCTGCGATTTTACCAAAAACAAAATCGGAGATGGTTTTCTGAAAAACTATTTCCACTGATTTCATTCAGAAGTCATGAAAAAAAAAAAGGTTTTTCTACATACTAGGGAAGATTAGAACATAACGAGCATCCGGGGTAAATTAAGCAATTATCTTTTCCAAAAAAGTACGAATTTTCTCAAACAAATTTTCATGAGGAACATTTTTGTAATTCGTACAGCATTAATTTTTTAGCAAAAAAGAAATCTCCTTTTTTATCATCTTTACAGAAATATTAAAAAAAAACCATCAAGGTTCTCAAATGACGAAAATATTAATTTACGAGCACCGAAAATAAGCTTTATGAGCGTTTGATCATCTTAATCGATAAGATACGCACTGCAACATGATGTACACATTTTTCCTCAATTTTCACCATCATTAAGTGTTTGATTTTCACTACAATCAATTTTAAAATGCGTTTTTACTTTAACTTGTTGACCTGGGGCGTATAGAGCACAATTGATCGGGGCACGACGGGCATTTTTAGCCGTAGCAACTAACAGCGAATTCAACTCGATGTAATCAACTGAATCAACAAGTTTACATCTGACGATTTAGCCTATTGGTAGGGTTTTGGAGAGGTAATCAAAAGACTCGAGTTCGATTCCTAGTCGAGGTGATTTTTTTTTCATTTTCCATTCATGATTGATTTTTTTTTTTTTTTGTTAAATTTTACGGATAGTATTTTACTAACAGTCATACATTATTTGCATTTACATTAGTATTGTTTTGTTTGATGGATCTTCGACTCACCGTTTAGTGCAAAATGCATCGATTATGAATGGTAAATGAAAAAAAAATCACCTCGAACAGGAATCGAACTCGAGTCTATTGATTACCTCTCCGACATCTAACCAATAGGCCAAATCGTCAGATGAAACAAGTCAAGCTGTAGCTCTATCATTCAGTTGACGTAGTTGAAAATGCTCATCGTGCCTCGATTAATGGTGCTTTTACTGCCACAGTGGGGGTTCGCATTATGCCCAAACAGTGGCTGATTTTCAGCTTTTGGCAAATTATTTAAAAATGCATTTTTAAACGTGCTTATTTATATTTTCAAGATCTAGGCCGTTCGGAAATAAACATTTTTAGTATCTGAACACGAAACAATGAAGAAGAGGGCGAACACGTAATTATTGCAACACATTCAACAGGGCATAACTATTTACCATTGGGTAAAATTCAACCAAATTTTGCACACTTTCTCATTGATGTGTATTGTTTACATGCTGTCGAAATCGAAGTCGTGTTTTTCAATTCAACGAAAATGGAGGTGAACCAACGCAAGTCGAGAGAATAAATTCTGGAAAAATAATAAACATTCATTATTCAACCGTCTCCAGAGCATTAAAGCGGTTGACGTTGGACCACGATAAAAGAGCTCGAAGAAAACCGGGACCGGAGACAAAAAGACGAAGAGAAAGGTGAAGTGGATGATTAAGGCAAATCCTAACATCTCAAGCCATGATTTGGCTGTCGAAGAGCTACGTCCAGAATCCAAAGAAGAGAGCTGGACTACATACATATAAAGTACAAGGTGATTTGTGATGGACGACGAAACGTACATAAAAGCTGATTTTAAGGAGGACTTTAGGAGTTTTTCACCGGCATAAGCAAGTTCGATGTGGACAACAAATTCAACAACAAGGAAATGTCGAAGTTGGCCTCCAAATATATCGTTTGGCAGGCCATGTGCTCTTGCGGACTGAGGAGTGAGCCTTATGGCGAGATCTACAAATCTGAGTGCCTTGAGAAGCGCCTTTTGCCGTAATTGCCGTCGACGCTCCGCTATTTTTGCCAGATTTGGCATCATGCCACTATTCTAAAATTGTCCTGGAGTGGTATGAGGCAAATTCTGTCATTTTGTTCCAAACTTTCCTAAGCTGCGCCCGATGGAGCAGTACTGGGCTATAATGAAGCGAGAACTTCAGAGGAGCAAGAAGACAGTCAAAGACGAAAAGGTCATGTTAAAAAAATGGAAAAAAAACTGAGAAACTGGTACAAAATGACACTGTAAAGACTTTGATGGAGGGCATCAAGCAAAAATGCGTTCAATTTTACACCCAAGGCTCCATCGATTAACTTTTCTTCTGATTTTTAAAGTAAATATATGTATTAAACAAGCGTAAAATTTTAATTTCATTTTAAACATTATAAGAAATTTTGCATGACATTTTCGATGTCGCAATAAGGCTGGAACAAATATCAATATCTCTTTTTTTTTAACAATCCCCCTCCCCTTTCGAAATTTCAAAAAACCCGAAGGGAGAAATAAATAAAGTTTGAAGTAATTAATGTAAATTTCGAAAAAAAAATTGAATATCTGAAAGATTAAAAGGCCAAAAAACAAATTTAAGAAGATGGAAGTTATTTCACCTTTTGTTTCCTTGGTTTTATTGAATTATTCGATAAAAATTACTTGATTTATAAGTTTTGTGCAACGATATAGTATGCAATTTTGTTGCATAAAAGCTTCCATGCAATTTATTCAATTTATTTGTTTTTCGCATTATTCCCCTCCAATCCTCCCTCGCGCTGTTCCAACTCCAAGTGACAAAAGAAGGATTTGAAATTCGTCCCGGCCTAATTTCGTGTTCGCCCTTTAATTCACATCTTACAGCTGTTTTCTATGGTTAAATTAGCGTCCTTTTTAAGGTGGCCATTATGCCCTTAACTGTAAGTAAAAAGTAAATTAACACTATCAATTTTATCATATTTTCCAAATCAAAGTTAGAAATTTAATATTAATATTTAATCTTAAAAAAAATTAAAAAAAATAAAAAAATTTGCAAATATTTCCGAAATTCTGTGTTCTGTGACACAGAATCTGTGATGATAAAAATTCTCTGAAATTGGAGATTTTCTGTGATTCAGGCAACTTTTGTCTCTGGATTTTTTTTCGATTACAAACTTTCTAAAAATCCATAAATCGTCAGATTTGCCGTATTTAAAAAAAGTATTTTGGCCGCAAATTGACTTCTTGAGACATGGACGTTTTTATGCTTCAAATGGAATGTTCCATACTTGACTCACAATTTCCTCCAAACCACTCGTGAATCATTGCATAAGTGAAGTGGAAACTTGTAACGTGTTTCGCGTAACGAGACTGTAGCACTGTAAACGACATCATTTTAAAGGTATCGTTACGAGTCGTTTGTGGTCAAGCTATCGTCATAATAATTTTTATGTCAGCTTCATTCTCGACCTGCAATTAAACTGAAGTAAAACAAAATTGAATGAAACAAGACGATAAGACGATAAATAAATAAAATAGATGAATAAGATTAAAAAAAATTGACAAAACTAGATGAACCGAAACATAAAAAGAATAGAATAAGCTCAAAAGAAACAAAACAAACAATCATAGCACATAAAAATCAGATAACAAAATATGAACAAAATTAAGGAGGTTATACAACCTAAAACTTATTTAAAAGAACTACTGAAAGATTTTCCATCCAATTTTCAGGAACATTATTTAAACTAAAAAGTTTATTCAAAATTTTAAATCAAATCGCGGGCACCAAAATCTCATTTTTAGAATCTGCAAGAATTCCGACATTCGATTTGACCGAAAAGGAAACCTTTTAGACTGCAGTCTTTTTGAAATTCGAAAAAACTAACAATTCGACACACCCTCATACCCATCATCTAATCTAGAACATTGATTACCAGTCTCAGAATATTCCATTGAGGAGGGATGAAAACATTTTAACTATGTAAAGCCATTTAAAAAATCGTGGAATTCTAGAAAAAAAACGCGTAATAAAAACCGTTTAAAAATAACGTGAAAAAAGAACTCAGTGTAAATGAGAAAAATACGCAGGAAAAAATATTAATGAAAATTTCGATTCGTTATCAAAGGAATACAAATATGAATAAGAGAATGACAATAAGAACTTCAAAGAAACGACAATTGAAAGTTTTTTTTCCAGTTATCTAAATGAAAGGCTAAAAAAGTACAATTTTGAAGTTGCGCATTAAAATTTAGTTTAAAAGTTGCTACTCTGAATAATTTTTCAAATTTTTTAAGATTAATTAAAAAATCTTGATCGATTCATAAAACATGATTTTATATTAAAAAAATAGTGGTTTTTAATTTTTAAACTGCCGGTTAAAAGATTTAAAATTACAAGCTCAGAGTATTTTGTAACTTTCGATTGAAATATTGTGAACAGAAGGTTGGAACTTTGTTTTTCTTATTGAAAATTTAGATTTTAGGGCTTATGTGTCAAGAACACAAAAATTCATTATTTAAAAACAAAGACAAATTTTTTAAAAGTATTTCTATAACTTAAATAGTTTTACTATATAATTCAGCAAGTTAATTATAAAATTGAAAAAAACTTCGATCAATTTATTTGAAAATTGGAACAAAATATGAACATGAAAAAGATAAGTTTTTTAAAACATTTCAGAATGTTTTTTATTTAAATAAACACGTTTCACCGTAGCCATTAACGGAATTTAATTTATAACTTAAGGCAACAGCATTTTGGTGCGTTTTTTAATGATTGATTTGGTAGATTTTATCGTCCTAAACTCGAATTTTTTGTCCAATTTGGTCGCACACATTAAGTTTTGGTGATAAGCAGTTTCAAAATGTATCAGTTTTAAGTGAAATCAAACAATGATAACTGATTAACTAACAAACCGACATTTATGACAAAATCTGATTCTGAATCTGTTTATCAAACTTCATCCAATTGAGGAAAAATATTTTGATGAATATTATACATGAGTAAAGTTAAACAGTTTAAAAAAAATGGAAAGATATTAAAACAAGTATTTTTGACATTACTGCAGCAAAAGAAAAAAAAAGTTGATATCATTTAACATATTTGTTGAAACTTGCAAAAAGATAACATGTATGCTTTAAAAATATCTAAAACTCAGTTTGGTTCAAAACTTGTTACAATTTTGATAAATGAAAAAAAATTTAAAAACTTCGACAATTTTTTTTCGCAGAACTCAAATTTATTTGAAGTCTTAAGGAAAGTTTATAAGTCATTTAAAACTTTTATTTTTAAATTATATGTATTTGATTTGCGTTTTTGTTTAAAAAAGTGCAAAAATTTCTCAAATCCTGTTAGTTTGATGCTGATGAAAATATTGCATATTTAGATTCAGGGTACCCAAATAAGTCGAAATTACCTTTTAAATTCATCGTACCGCAGAAAAATGTAAATTTTGTGGCCTTGTATAAATTATGAAAACCAATTGTGTTGAGCATTTAGAAAAACCAAAACACGAAATAAAATTGAGTCTGAATTGGGTTTCTTGAAAAATATTTCATATCAGCATAACATTTTTAATAAAAAAAAATTGGTTCGTTTCAAACACTGTAATTATTGAGTTACACTTCTTAATAAAAACCTATTTTGAAGAGGAGAGAGGGTTTTTGTATGTCAAATTTTGACTTCCATACAAAAGATTGATTGAATTGCAAATTCAAATTTAGAATCAAAGTTGGTTTCGTGACTTCGAATAGTGTCGTAGAACGAAATGTCTCAAGCCAAGGATGACTGAAGAATAAAATCTACCGAAGGCGAGAAAAAAATTCTGATTTCACTTATTTTCAAATACATTTTAAGATCAAGTAACTTTCCGTTACTACGGCGAAAATTTTACTTGGAAATAATCTTAATGGGGGGGGGGAGAGGGTTAAACCCCTAAAGACCCCCCCCCCCCCCCCCCCGTTTAAACGGCCTTGCTGTAGATGTTAACAGTCTAAATGAAAATTGCCAGAATTTCTAAAAAAAACCTTGCAAAAGCCGGGCATTTGTTTTCAAAATTATCGAA
>NC_073693.1:218531643-218556643 GCF_029784155.1 Uranotaenia lowii | reverse complement strand
CCAATGACTAAATGTGCTTGCCAGAAAAAACATCTCAAACCTCCTGAACATTACAAAAAAACTAGAAACAAAATTATCAAAATCTTAATAGCTACATATTTGGTTATTATAAATATTAACACATCTAGTACCACAAAGACATCTAAGCTGGGAAGCACCAAAATTCAGCATTAAAATTTTCAGGATCCAATGGGCCTAATTTAACAAATTTAGTATCTTTGAATTACCGAAAGTTTTTTTTTTTCAATTTTGCAGGAAAAAGTTTCATGATGTTTTTTTATAGCAGTCGAGCTATGCTTTGCTTCTACTTTTAGCGGCAACCTAAAAAACGAAGTTGAAATTCTTAGGTAGCTATGTAAAGTTTGATATAAATAAAGAAAATAGTTTCTTGATCTTCCAAACAAATTATTGAGTTAAGAAACAGATTTAAAGCATTTCAAAATAAAAAAAAAGATTATAACCAACAACAAAAATATTCCAATTAAAACGCATGGCATCCCAGCTTATGCAACCGGCTGGGATCGACAACATGTGAAAAGCATTTTTCAACCAAATAAAATGTTTGAAAGAAATATCAAAATTTTCCCTTTCCAATGGAAGTGGCGGTTTGTAGCCGGTATCATAACGGTTAAACTTTTTTATTTCAATTTAAAAAAGACATTTTAATGATTTTTTATGCATTTTAAAGATTTTTTTTTTCAAGAGAACGAAAGCCGGTTTTATTTGCGCCGGCTCACAAATCTTTTTCAAATATTATCTCGACTCGCGTGATGTTTGAAATTCCCTGTGGCAAATTTCTGAAGTAGAAAACATGATCGTTGCACCAAAAAGTAGGTTGTCATTCATACCAGCCTATCTAATGTCCGATAAATTCACTTATTCTATTAAGAGCGCTTCTAGAAGATTTATAGAATTCTAAATAGAAAAAAAAGAATATGACGGAAATAATAATGTGCCGTTAAATATTAAGATCGATCAAATATGTTTGTACTACCATTTGGAGTAATTGTAAAATCGCTTCTGTTGTTAAGCTGCCATACTACTAATTTCTTGATAATGATCGTATGAGCTTCTTAGACACATGCATCATAAATGAATTATTCTTTAATAATCATAACTGGATTTTTAAAACGATTTTTGTGTACGTTTAAAAATGCCCTTTAGGAAAAATTTGTTTAGACTGTAAATTGATCATTTACAGTCTAGTAGATCATTTTGAAGTGGTCTTTGTGAAATCTGGAATGATAAGATTTGTTTAGAAAATAGGTTTTCTCTACGGTTGTTCCGGATTTTTTTAAGTCTCTAAGTATTCCTGTCAAAAATTCTGCAGAAAACTGCACCACCAATGGGTATTTTTGCAAAAAGAAGGGATGTCAAGGATCAAAAACGTTTAAAAAGATCGTTTGTAAAGAGAATTGAAAGAAGTTGAAACAAAAGACAGCTTATCTAGTAAAACACTGCTCTATTATTTAATTTTTCATTTAGCTGATATAAAAAGTAGGTTTTAATTCTGAATGTACAGATGCATATTTTTTAGAATACACGATCTTCATTCACTCGTACACAACAAACTCTGAAGAAGAGACCTCATGAGATTTGATGATTGTGATCATAATACAGTTCAACATATGTTACTCTTTTGAATGTCAACAGCCGAAAAATACAAAAAAAAATATACATATTTAAAAATTCTGAGTTTTGATCGTTCCTTTTTGTTCAAATCTTAGCGTTAAGAGTTAAATCAAATATCGATTTTTTATTCAATGTATTCTATGTTTAGCTAACCAAGCATATTTTATTGATTTCAAATAGCCAGAAAATCGATTTAAAATATTGCTTTTAACCCCATATTATGTTTTTGCTTTTAATCTTTGAAAACCAACATAGCGCTAACGGCTAAATATTATATGTTTTTCATTTAGGTTGTCTTGATTATGAAATTATTTTATAAATTGTTTAGTACCAAAGCGCCGTATTTGCAAATAATAAAACTAAAGTAAATTTACATGGTAGTGTGTTGTGTACATAGACACTTTTTTGAAACATAGGTGCTGCGAGCTTTAACACTTTCGTTATTAAAAAGTTTCAATAGACTCCTATCATTAAAGCGCTTTCGTATTTTTTTTTTTTTTAATTGAAGCGTTTGGAGTTTGTTACGCTTTGTGGATTTTGCTTAGAAATTCTGAGACGAAAGTGTTACGTAGGGGGGTGGGGGGGTGGTGGGGTTGAAAATGCTCGAAAATTGCGTTACGTAATATTTGAACGGCTTCTCTAATGGGATTCTGGATTCGTGATTTTTTTCTAGATGTGATGTTCAGCGAATTTTTTTTGACATCGAAAGCTTTAAGCGTCACAACGAAATTCATTGTGCTGCTTAATTGATACTCATCACGGTGAGTATCAATTTCTAATGATTATCTGAAAACTTGCATCTCTGTTTCAAACGTAAACAAAGCGCTGGTTCACTCTTGACAGATCAAGATGCTACATACAGGTGAGCACAGTAGTGCGCGTTTACGCGTTAGTAAGTAGAAGGCCCAAATATGTTTATAGTTAATTTTCGATACACTCCTGATTGATTTAGAAACTCTCATGCTATGGTTTTTGGGTTTAGTCGAAATTTTTTAATGAAATTAAAAAGGTAGAAAACCGTTAAATAGAGTTTTGGCGATTGATTGTTTTTAGTTTATGAGCTTCGTAAATTTCGAGAGTTCATGCAGGAAAAAGTCGGTAAAAATACGGGAAATCAAAAATTGAAATTGGGTGGCCACCCTGAGGTGTAAATTGTCTGAAAGTGCAGGAAGCCAAAAGTACGTCTAGAAAGCTTTATAAAGAAATAAAGAATTTTGATGTATGAGCCGTATCAAATAAACGAATTATAAAAAAAAGAACTATGAATTGATTCCGAAACGTAGGGAAGTGTTCCATATGATGCTATTTCAATATTTACTTTCGTTAAATGTTATTTACACGCATCAAAACATCGAATAAACCAAGAGTGTTTGGAATATTTACTAAAGAACATATTTTCCATATAAATTATTATGAGATCAAGCGGAATAACCTATGTTTTACATAGCAACAAACCCGTTATGAATTATCTACGTTTCTAACATTCCTTTTCGTGGTATAGGTCAAGTGTAAAACATACTTTTCTTTTTCCTTCGTGTAGCATTCAATGTCAAGCAACAGACCTTTTATGTCTTGAAAGAATCCATGTTGATAAGAAAGCCAATCCTCATACTAAAAAAGCTGTTGTACCGCTGAGGTTATCATGCTTTATTCCGCTTATGAACAAAACCCTATATGAAAGAAATATTAATTAATGTGTACTCTCTGGATGTGGAGATCCGGCTCTTTTCTTTGTCTTCATACCCAAAATATACAAAATTATTAGAATGAAAATAAGACAGTACGAAATTTGTATCTTCTCAAGGTCTAAAAATAAATGATCTTTTAGTACAATTATAAAACCAAACTAGTGAAAACAATAGAACCAATTTCGTGCATTTGATGGCAAAAGGACTGTATTCGAAAAACGTGTAACACTTTCATGTGCGTATGGTTTATGATTGCATGAATGAAATTTCTGAAATTCTCAGCGAACCTAGGTGTTAATATTACGTTCACAAATTGTGTGATAATCTGTCGAGAGATATTTCAGGATAGCAACTTAATTTTTGTCATTAAAAATATATCAAATTGAAGATAAACAGGGTGTTGATTGTCAACTCATCTTTTCTCATTGCAGATCATGGATCGCACCGATTGGCAAGGCAATTGGTATCAAAAGTACGGGTCCAAAACCTCCCATACCAAACCAAACCCTGGAGGCAGCTTACAGTGTAAACAGCAGACTGAACCACAAATCAGTGAGTACAATTTTATTCTGTAAATATAGGTGTATTCATAAATTATCAGGTTCGAATTCAGTTAATCGCTCCCACCCGAGTAGTTGTCATTTTTGTCGTTCGAAAAGAAAGTTAAAACTCTGAAAAGCGGTTGACGAATTGTTCGTCAACCTGGCAGTGTTCATTTTAATTTGTTTTGGGAGTAACCCATGTACCTCTACTAGCAACTACTTCGGTATACAAAACGCTGGCGGAAAGCACTGTGTACGTTGCTTTTATTGATTGAATTCGAAACGGCGCGGAAAGTAAAAGCTCGTCCAAGACGTCTCATGTTTACCTAATGAAGAAGTGCGTGTTCGGAGGGTGAATGAAAATTATTCAGTGGTTTTTGACCCGCGCGGTGGGATTTTGTGTCCAAACATTGCTACGGAAATAGTATTTATAGTAGTAGGTACGGAAAAGTATTTAAATTCGTTTGATTTGATTTACCTTGAACGTTGAAAGCGTTGAGGTCAAATATTTTATTCGCTTCACACTGCCAGGTCAGGCCAAGAACATCATTTAATGAGTTGAATTTAATTTAATTCAACTAAACTTATTCATATGAATCTTACGATGGATTCAAAAGACGGAATCGTCATCATCCTAAATACATCATCTGGTGACCAAATATGAATCATATCTGCATCGGAACTGAGTCATTCGACTAAAAATCGTTATGCCTGATGGATCATCAGGATATATTTCACCATACACTAAAAAGGCCATAAGACCGAAGGTCGTAAAGCTAAATGGACTGTACAAAAGACCCAATATAGGACTGGCAATTGGCCTGAATTCCGTTAGACGTATCGCCCATTCGGCCTATCTTCCACTAGGGCTTACATCTATTCGGCCAAACGGTCATTCAGGTTTATACTCGTTCCGTCCTATTCGGTCGATCAACCTTTGGCCTATTGACCCATTAGACCTAGCTATCTTCGACCTAACATCCTTCGGTATAATGCTCAGATCTCAACTTAAACACATTTTTTGGTTTCTCACGTTTATCTCTTCGAAAATACTAGAACTAGAACGAACGTCATACTAGACTCCTTGAGTACAGCGACTTTGCGGCAGATTAACAGCGTGACAAACGAAAACGGTCGTATGTTGGATCTCTGCTTTGCCAGCGATGGGACTCGTGTACCGTCCGTTGTTTCGGCTCCCGCTCCGTACGTTAAATCGGTACATCATCATCCTGCTTTATTGGTTTCGCTCGATGTCACTAGACTTGCTCCTGTCGCAAAATTAGCCCCCTTCTATCTTGACTTCAAGAACGCCGACTTTGACGAGATTTCTCGTACCCTGGTTTCCATCGATTGGGAATCTGAGCTCGACTTATCTAATCCCAACGCTGCGGCCGAAACCTTCTCGCACATCTTGAGTTACGTTATCGATCGTCACGTGCCAAAACATACTACTGAAAAGAATATACGGACTCCTTGGTTCACGACTGAACTACGACGACTAAAGACGGCAAAGAGATGTGCCCTTAGAAATTTTAACAAATCAAGAACCTCCTATACTAAGGACATTTATCGTAGACTAAATTCTGTTTACAAGAAAGTCAGCAAACGTTGTCACCAAAACTATCTAGCTCGAGTTCAGCGTGATCTCAAGTCCAGACCTAAATCGTTCTGGAAACATGTTAAAAGTCAGCGGAACGAACCTGGTCTGCCAAACCAAATGTTTCTGGATGACAATACGGCGAACTCTGATCGTGGAATCTGTGATCTCTTTGCCGATAAATTCTCGTCTATCTATAATACATTATCGACATCCCCTGAACATCTGGATAGTGCAGTCAGGAGTATTGCGCCACTGGGCTTCTCTATAAACAACATTGTGGTTGAGGATGCAGTCATCTCAAAAGCAGCAGCTAAGCTCAAAAATTCTTTCTCTACGGGTCCGGACGGAATACCTGCTACTTTTATCAAACGTTTCATGCCTGTTTTGCTGACTCCTGTTAGGCTTATTTTCCAAGCTTCGCTTGACAGAGCCATCTTCCCCTCACTATGTAAGGAGGCTTACATGTTTCCGGTGTATAAAAAAGGTAACAGGAGAGATGTCAACAACTACCGGGGAATCTCGGCATTATGCGCAGTAGCCAAACTTTTCGAATTGGTGGTCTAGGATCCGATTTTCTTGTCCTGTAAGAATATTTTTCCGACGATCAACACGGATTCTTTCCCAAGCGCTCCACGACAACTAACCTTCTGACGTTTACTTCTTACGTGCATGAAAGTTTTGCTGCGAAGTCTCAAACCGACGCTATTTACACCGATTTGTCTTCAGCATTCGACAAAGTCAACCACGATATTGCCATTGGAAAGCTCGAACGCCTGGGTTTCTGTGGAACTCTTCTTGACTTGTGCCGAAGCTACCCATCAGGACGTAAATTAACAGTTCGCACGGAGGACTCTTTCTCCAGACAATTCTCTGCTTCTTCTAGTGTACCTCAGGGAAGCCATTTAGGGCCGATTATCTTCTTAATCTACTTCAACGATGCGCTCTCACTCCTCAACAGCCCAAAGCTATGCTATGCTGATGACCTAAAACTATTTTACAACATCAACGGCCAGAACGATATTGATTTCCTACAAAATCAATTTAACCTCTTCGCACACTGGTGTGATATAAACTGCCTGCCTTTGAATCGCAGTAAATGTGCAGTCATCAGCTTTTCAAGAAAGCGGCAACCTTTTTCCGCTGAGTACTTCCTCGGAGATGAGTCAATCGCACGCGTAGAACACATCAATGATCTGGGTGTAATTCTAGACCGGAAGCTGAAATTCAGGACACACACAAACTACGTTGTCGACAAAGCCTCGAGATGTCTTGGATTCTTATTTCGAGTGTCCAAGGACTTCAAGGATGTGTATTGCCTGAAAAGTTTGTATTGCAGTATTGTTCGCTCTGTCCTTGAATATGCATCAGCTGTTTGGTGTCCCTACTACCAGAATGGGGCCGAACGGATCGAGGCTATACAGCGGCGCTTCCTGCGATTCGCCCTTAGACATCTGCCTTGGCAAGACCCGTTTCACTTGCCAAGCTATGAACATCGATGCCGTCTCATAGACATTGACACTCTTCAAGCCCGCAGAAACGCAACACGAGCTTCCTTCGTCGCTGATCTCTTGACATCGCGAATTGACTGCCCCACGATCCTAGAAGCCATTCCTCTAAGTGTGCGACCCCGTGGACTTAGAAATCAAGATCTTCGATTGTATGTTCCCATTCGTTCGAACAATCATGGAGCTAATAGCGCTATCATCGGTGTAATGAAAACATTCAACCGTTTTTCTGAGCACTTCGATTTCGACGTTCCGAGAGATGTTTTCCGTACTAAAGTTTTAAGTGTATTGAGAACCCTGTAATTAGACTTAGTACTTTTTTTATATTAATTTTAAGTCATCATTTGAGGTTCAAATGTGTTCCTTTGATTTGTAATAAATAATAATAATAATAAAAATGAACAGAAAGTTGAAAATTCGTAAAAATTTCAAAAAGGAGGTTTGTTTATTAAAATGTTTCAACCTTTTTTTAAACCTTGTTTTTTCAACACATTTCTTCTAGACCAATTCACGTTGTATTGAATATTCTGGGACAGTGCTTCTACTTGAAATAAAAAATCCCATCAAATAGCAAAATTTGAAAGCTTCTAAAGAATTGGAATGTTTCGAATTGATTATCTGGAAGTTTCTTGTGTTATTTTGACCGGAAGCTGTGAACAAATACACATACTTGTACGATAACACTGCTCAGGGAAAGAAGAATTCAATATTGGCAAATTTTCCGGTAAACATACTGTGAAAATGACTGAACTGTTCTAAATTTTTATGATATGATTTTTTCAAGGCAAAAAAATAACGTCGGATTAAACTTAAGTTTAAATCCATTTCTTCTTATATTTCTGTTTTCAGCTGGATTAACAAACAAAATGATTGATTTCTCATTATTTGATATGTTAAAAACATTAAATTTCTTAACAACTAACTTTATTTTTAAATATATTTTTATCAAAATTGAGCTGAGAACTGTTGCTAAAAACGTGTAATTGAGAATTGAATGAGGACCAAAATATTTGCTTTGTTTCTTCAGCGTTTAGAATTGGAAAATAAGGAATTAAAACAGGAATCGCGAAGTGTCAAAAACAGTGAGGCTAGGCAGTGCGTGAATCGACCTATACTTCGGCAGGGGTGTCTAATTCACGCATATGCGCTACTTATGCAACATCGCCAAGAAGTTCATATTTAAATTAAATATCATCCTGACCGTACAAGATCATCTTCACGTTGTGGTCCCATCGGCTACGCTGATTGTTTTGCGTAGTTCAATTCATAGCTTCGAACTCTTTAAGCTTAGTAAAGTTAACCTACGTTATCCTACGTCAATCGCAATTTGCGTCAGTCTCCAACTCCTTTGCAAAGCAGTCATTATCCGGGCGAGCTCATCACTGACTGCCTACCATGGTATTGATGTCATCACACATCTTCTGCGACATGTTGTCCGCTGTCGTTTCTGGTCCACAGGCGGCGAATATGTTGGCACGGTCCTCTTCAAACCTTAGACAATAGAATACCACGTGTTCGGGTGTCTCGTCCACGTCACCGCATGTTAGACAGACCGGCGAGGCCGCATGTCCGAACCTGTGGTGATACTTCATGAGGCATTCATGACCAGTCAGGAATTGCGTCATGTAGAAATCCACTTCGCCATGCTTTCTCTCCATCCACTCCTTGATGTTTGGCATCAAACGATGGGTCCACCTTCCTCTTTCTGAGCTGTACCATAGCTGCTGCCAGTTGACCATGGAGCTATCTCTGGCTCGTGCTCTCACGTTCGCCTCTATTTTCGTAGCAATAGGAGTCCTCCACCACCAAAACCGAGATGGGCATGAGTCCCGCTACATCGCATGCAGCCTCCGACGAAACGGTGCGGTATGCACTGATGACCAGCAAATTCATTCGCCTTTGTACACTGTTCAGCTTCTGCTGGTTACACTGGATGTTAAGACCAAATTTCCAGGCCACCCCTCCATACCGAAGGATTGACGAAACCACAATCGAAATTATCCTTCGCTGACTTCTTCGGATCCCCGAGTTGTTCGCCATTATCCTCGTGAGTGCGGTCGTTGCTGATGCCGCCTTCTTGCATACATACTCAACGTGGTTTTTAAAGCTTAGTCGGTCGTCAATCATCACACCCAAATATTTAAGCTCACGTTTTGATTCGATAGTGCATGATCCAACTGTAATCTTGCCTATTTGCGGTGAAATCAAGTTTGATATCAGGACCATCTCGGTTTTGTTGTGAGTCAACTGCAAACTTTTGTAGTGCATCCAGTTCTCTACCGCTTCTTAGCTGTTGAGTAACCCGTCGCTAGTAACACGACGTCGTCCGCGAAACCAACCAACTTTACTCCCTCTGGCAGGCTCAATGTCAGCACCTCATCATACGTAATATTCCACAGAACCGGGCCCAGTATCGACCCTTGCGGTACTCCAGCTGTAACATCCATTTCCTGAAATCCTTCGCTCGTCATGTATAGTAGCTTGCGGTTCCACTAATTTGCAGAGATGTTTCGGTATCCTCATTTTTATTTATAAGCGAAGAAGCAATCGCTGCCCAGCTGACACTATTGAAGGCGTTGCGCACGTCCAATGTTACTACCGCACAAGAACGGTCCCCTCTTCTCTTCTTGAGTCTGGCTTTATCATCCGTTTCGATGACAGTTCGAATGGCGTCGACTGTGCATCGCCCTTTTCGAAAGCCGAATTGATTGTTGCACAATCCGCCATCGCCCTCGGTGTACTGCAGACTGGATACGATTCAAGATCACCTTTTCCAGAACCTTTCCAACCGTATCCAGTAGGCATATTAGCCTGTATGCCGATGGGTTCCCGAATGGCTTTCCTGGTTTGGGCAGCAGAACCAGCTTCTGCCGTTTCCAAATTTCTGGAAACATCCTTTCCTCTATACAAATTTACAGTGACGATCGGAACATTTCGGGAAATTCCATAATCGCGGCCTTAACTGCAATGTTCGGGATACCATCTGGACCCGGAGCCTTTTCCAGCTGAAGAGATTTGGCGATGTCTTCCAACGATATTAACTCCTCCTCGCCGTATCCCAGTCGTACGGGACTTGCGGCCAGCTATTGATATTATGATGAAGGAACAGCTCTTTTGTTATTTCCCTCAGTTTGTTGGGGCACATTTCAGGTGGTGTGCTACCGCTTTTGTTTTTGCCATGACTATCCTGTAGGCATCGTCCCATGGTCGGTCATTGACAAAGTTTCCTTAAACATGCCTTTTTACTCTCTTTAATTGCCTTGCGCATTTTTCTTTTCGCATTTTTGAAAAACGGCCTACGCTCGTCTCTCTCCATTTGAATTCGTGCTCTCTGCATGTTTCGTCTAGCGCGAAGGCAGCTGGCACGCAAATTCGCGATTTCCTCAGTCCACCAATAAACTGGTGGATGTGGGTTTCTACGATTAGCTCTCCTCGTCACTGCTGCGTCACAAGCACGTGTGAGTACTTTCGTCAGGTTTTCCGTCGACAAGTTAGACACTTCAAAACCTCGATAAAGACATTCCGGTCAAATTGTTTTGTCCTCCAGCGTCGTTCACCTGTCATTACCTCTGCTCTGACTGACTGTGCACTTTTACCCACACGATTACGGAATGCAAAGTGGTCGCTATGAGTGTAGTCCTCGCTCACCCTCCAATTACTTGTCCATCTAGGACTAGCAAATGTGATATCTATAATGGATTCACGTCTCTCTCTATGGTAGGTTCTAGTATCACCTACGTTCGCCAGGTCCACATTCAGCCTTGCAAGTGCTTCAAGTAGACTCTGTCCTCTGGCGTTCGTAAGGGAACTAGCCCATTCCTGGGCCCACGCATTGAAATCCCCCGCGACCTATGGAGCTAAGAATCGGAAACTGCATTTGAAGGTGTTAAGAACGATCAGAGCAGTCGGACTATGACATTGCCAAGAGAATACGAAGGAATACGATCTTATCGGACCAGTAAGCAACCAAACCGGACATTGAAGAATAATGTAGAAGCCAAAGGACGGGCCCGGAAGTTATACAACAAGGTTCTAACGTAGCACGACGGATGCATCATCATGTATGACGAAACGTACGTGAAGATGGATTTTGAGCGGCTTCAAGTTCAAATTCGGTTTTGCCGATAAGTTTGCAAGAAAGTGTTTGATCTGGAAAGGTATTTACAGCTGCGGACGAAAAACCCCGGTTTTTGGGAAAAGCAAGACCATGGACTCCGAAATGTACAATAGACTGAGTCGATTTGGGGTCATTTTTGAATTTCTCAAACCCCGGTGTCTAAAAAACTTCGTCTTGGTCCAAAACTCATCCTTGATTTTTTGTAGAATTTTTAAGTAACGTTTACATGAGTAAATTTGAACTTCAAGGTTTTTATGGGAAAATCGAATATTTTGTACAGAAAAATCAACATCGTTTTTGTTCCTTCTGTGGAACCGAGCCAGCTGACAGTTTTTGTGCCAATATATAAAATTCCTAAGGGAAATTTTCCGCTGAACAACTTTGTCGAAGAACGTAACTTCGTATCTTATTAGAAAAAAGAAAGTTATTAGGTGTTGAATGGGGATATGTCTTTTCGCATTGATAAACAATAAATTCAATTGACATCCCTCCAGGGCGTCTAGCGAGGTATTGAATGACTACTTTTCTTGCAATACTTCGCGAGGCTCCAGCAGTGATGTCAATTGAGTTTGTTGTATATCAGTGCGAAAAGACATAACCCTATTAAACAGCTTATAACTATTTTGCCTCATATGATACGAAGCTACGGTCTTCGACAAAGTTGTTCAGCGGAAAATTTCCCTTAGGAATTTTATAAATTGGCACAAAAACTGTAACAAAGCTGGCTCGGTTCCACAAAAGAAACAAAAATGATGTTGATTTTTCAGTACAAAATATTTAATTTTCCCATACAAACCTAAAAGTTCAAATCTACTCATGTAAACGTTACTTAAAAATTCTACAAAAAATCATGGATGAGTTTTGGACCAAGACGAAGCTTTTTAGACCCCAGGGTTTGAGAAATTCCAAAATGACCCCAAATCGAATCAGTCTAATGTACAAGGAGGAGTGCCTGAAAAACGTTTTTTCCGTACATTAGATCTCACAAAGGACCAGTAAAGTTTTCGCCAGATTTGGCAAGCTGCCACTACAGCAAAGAGGTACTACAGTGGTATCGGGACAACGGGTGGATTTTGTCGAAAAGGACATCAATCCACCCAACTGCTCTCAACTGCTCTCAAATCGGCCCGTTTTCAATCTTCTATCATGCAGTGAGTAATCAATGAAATGAAAAATAAGTGGAAACACTTCCTGAACCTTTTCGGAATCATTGGAACATCAAGATTTAACAGAGTAGATATGGAGCTTAAAAATGGCAAAAATCAAAACAAAGTCCTAGCTGAAGCTGCGATAACAATCGTTATCGAACCCTCACATAGTTCGATAGAGTTAGTTTACAAAAAAAATGTTTATAATATTTGGAATATTTATAGAAAAACTGAAAAAGCGTTGAAGTAAGACTTCTTAGGTGCCTTACTGTCATTTAATGCTTGACCGAAATGACACATAATCTTGATAAATACCTTAAAGCGGGACAACAAATTGATGATGATGATTCAACGACGGAATGGAAGGTGTTCGATTGACGTTATGAGTTTAACTTAGTGTCGAAACCCCCCCGGCCCCGGTTTTCGAATCCCAATGAATCATCGCCGGTTCTGTTTTGCTCTTCATTTGAGAGACAGCGTTAGTTATTACTCGGCATGGGGTACTGATAAGCTCACCTCACGTGACGTAATAAACGTTCAAACTAAATTAATAATTCGTCATCAGTCGCGCGCCGGTCTTTGTAAGTATGTTAGTAAGCTGGGAGTGACTGAAACCGAAGTCGTCTTATGTACCGATAGTTCGTCTTACGCGATCTTCAAACTAAACCTAAGCTTCTCCCGTATCCGATATGTGCTGCTGACCCGCGACCTTGGCCAAGCATTGACACATGTGAAATTGCTGTGCTCAACCGAACGCCCGCAAGATTCCATCTCATTCTCATTCCACTAACCGATGAGTGGGTTCGTTCATACGTTCGTTCGTTCAGTGTAATTAAACTGTCTCCGATGAACGCGAACTGATACGGTCTACGGGAAAGCATCTAGCTCTAGCAGTACCCAGCCTACATATGTAGTGTATGTTCTCGATTCCTCCCCAGATTGGCTACTGTCATGCGATTTCGCACTCAGGTCGAAATTGGAACGCGTGACAACTTGGGTTGATTTTTTTTGTTTTGTTGTTTTGGAAGAAAGTTTTAATGGTTTAGAGTCAGTGTTTTGGTTTTATCATAAATATACTGTGGAAAACTTAAAAAATAGACTTGAACTGCAAGGATCCCACATTTGATAAATAGTAGTTACGGTTAAAAAAAAAGAAATTATCTGAAGTAGGGTAACGGACTTATTTTAGACCGGGTACATATTTTGGACCACCTTTCAGCTTTTTTCCAATATTTCCCTCATAAGTCATTATAAATATTCATGATAATTTCTCACAATCATAGTTAAAGCTACTTCTTATGATTCTAATCATATTTTACATTCCATTTAAATAAGATGATAAATGAGAGAAAATTTAAAACAATTTTTTGATTTTTCATAGTTGATCCGAATCAAGCCCATTTCTTTAAGTCGGCTTCCAAGAGATTTTCTGCATAGCTGTGATGAATTCAACAACTACAAACATGTTCACAGCTATGAAAAAAACACTTGAAAACTAATTTGCATGCTCGAAGAACCAAAAAACTTGTTCTGATAGCAATTTGACCCATGTCGAAAATAGGTCCTACTCAATGCCTTAGGAACTTATTTTGGACCACTCAACATAACCTGGGTATTATACTTGCTGTTAAATGTTCATGAACGTAATAAGACGTTGTACGACGATATGCAAAGAATTTTGCACACTATTTCAAACGCTAATTATCAATCAAATTAATAATTTTGGAACTTTTCTGCGAAGAAAAATATGGCCATCAGATGGTTAACCCTTTCCTTCCCACGAGGTTTTTCACGTTTTTAAAATAGAAATATTGATTTTCATCTAAAATTTCGTAAAAAAAAACTTCATTGATATACCCATCCCCCTATAGTCTAATTATTGATATATTTGAATTTTTTTCATTTTCGCCTTGAACACTGGCCGAAATGACATTTTGCGCCAGGAAAACAAAACATGCCGTTTTTCGAAAAAAAATCACGAACTTTTACAAATATTTCGGACCATGTAGTCATTTTAGCAGATGAAATAACTATCCAGAAGTGAAATTTTTTTTTGACGGAATGATTTTCATGAGTATTGATAAAAAATTTCACGAGAAGAAAAGTACGTTTTGTTCCCAGTGTATCACCAGTGATTCACTTTACTTACTCGAAAATGTACATGTTTTAGTTGAAATCTAAGAAAACCAAGAGCAACCTTTCGCAAGTCATTATTTTTATTTGAGGGAAATTATAAAAACTTTTTAAGTTATTGAACAACAAATGACGACTTGATTTAAATTCGAAAAAAAATCCGAATTTTGGAGCCTTTGATCTGTCGAGCAAAACCTAGCGAATCAATTTTCTTCAAATTTCGTGCAAAGTTTCTTCACTCATATCTACACATTCGGTGAGAAAATGGTGTTGATCCTAAGCTCCCAGTTCAAATGCGAGCTGTGCAAAGTTGTGGATCACCTGTGCTACCATGGGAAGGAAAGGGTTAAAAAGATCGAATAATTCTCGCACATTTTTATCTTTTTTGAAACTTTGCATTCTACAGAACAGTTCTGGGTGGCCAGCGAATCGGGAAAACCGGGAAAAAACCGGGAATTCAAAATGGGACCGGGAAAACCGGGAAAAAACCGGGAATTTCAAATCAAAACCGGGAAAATTGTTTATGGATTATTTTTCCCAAATTAATGTTTTTTAGGATTTAATAGTTTATAAATCCTAAAATACATTAATTTCATCAGGACGGAACTTTCTCCCAGAAATTTTACGATCTTTAGTCGTTTATTCCAGGACTGTTAATCATTATGGAGAAGCAGGAAAATGTCGAATTTTAGTAATTGAGTGAAATTGCGGGAAAAGTCAGAAATATTTTAAACATTGAGATTTTTGAACGCAGCGCATACTTCTGTCGAGCAAAGAAACGTCGTAGAATAATTTCTCGACCACAAACTTTTTTTAGCTCACCCATATTGTGCACTGCAGTGAATATAAAAAAGTTTTTAAAATAAATAAACGTTTCACAACTATGAAGTTTGAATACGTTAAGTCTTGGTAGTTGACTTTTATTGTGCACTTTTATTGCAAGTATCTGGAAAAATAGAACTTAGAAATCTGAATGAAGAAATAAGTGAAATGAATTTTAAAAAAATCCTAAATGCCACGACTTTATAGTTCTGATGTGAATATATTGAATATATATTGAAATCAGATAGTTTTCTATTGAATCCACATCCCGAAAAATAAGCTTACCATCTATCTTATATCTGGAATTTCTATACACTAGTCCAGAATTGATTAAGTTCGAGTCTGCATCATGAGCTAATTTTTTTTTTTTTTTCAGAAAAACACGTTATGCTGAAAAAAAACTTAGCAAAATCAGCAGAAATCTAACAAACACATTAAAACCGGGGGAATAGAACATTAAAAGAGAGTTATGAATTCAGTTGTCTATCCATGAAGTCTTAACTCGGTCGACAAATTTTCTGAAAAGCTATTTTTACAAAAATGTAATGATCAAAGGTAGTTTATAATTAGATTGAACAATGAGATTTTTTTTTTACGTTACTTTACTCATTTTCAGCTGTTTTCAATTGAGTTTACAGTACCTCAAAAATCAAAAATAATGATGATCATACTTCAAATGTTCATTTGCTTGATAAAACACTGAAAAAAAAGCTAAACAAAAATATTTTGTTTGTTTTTTATGTATTGTCAAAAACTATCAGCACGTAAGTTCATAAATCAAAATCAAATTTCTGACAAACGATATAACCTTGAAGTACTTATTTTATTTGTTTTGGAAAATATTTTCTTTTAATATTTAGCTCAATTTTAACTTTTGAAAATCGGGAACTGTCCCATGTGGTAAAAATGCCAGAAAAAAAGATGCCATCATTTTATTCGATTAATTGATAAACGCACAGAAGGCAGAAAATGTAACAAGAGAACAAGTTATTGTGTGATTCTTGTTCACATTACATAAAAAATCGAATAAAAACATGCATTTTTGAGATAGGACAGATAATTTAGAACTCAGCGCATTCTAATAAAACAAAAACATGATTCAGTATTCAATATAAGAACCAAATTGAAATATCAGATTGCTTATCATGAATAAGTATCATCTGAATCTGTTTTAAGAACTTTAGAAGAAAAATATCAGAATATCCATCAGTAGAATTCAATAGAAAAAAATAGTATTTCAACTTGATATTTCAAAAGTATTATATGGCATCATATAAAAACTATGATTTATCCATGCAAATAAGTAATAAAAAAAAGCATTTTCTCATATAAAAGCGAAGATGGTATGAAAGACTGAAAAGAAGGTGACAATTTTCGGTTCAGGTTCGGACAACTAGATTTATTTTCTTACCGTGTTACGATCACCGTTATTTGAATAACCTTTGAGTTTCAAGATTAAACTAAAAAGAATTAAGTCATCTCACACTTTTACATTCAACTTGCATAAACATATCTTCAGTTTTGGAAAAAAAAACCTAATGGACATATTTATTTGCGCATTTTGAAACGAGGGAAACCATAAATTCTCAATCGGGAAAACCGGGAAAAAACCGGGAATTTGAAAATGGAAATACGATAGCCACCCTGGAACTAAAACAAAACCAAATCCAATAAGGTTTTGAAAGTCAAAATGCATCATTTGATTTCACGGAGATGATGATGTCAGATCTTCCTTCGCTTGAAGGAGATTGCGTTCTTAAAATTGATCTTGAAGATAAGCCAACATGCCAGTATTTAACACTGCAGAACAAATTTTCGTGTGCCGTCGGAATTTTCGAAACATTTAAAACACACTTCTTATATAGCAGATGAGTTTTTCGATTTTTACTGTAATCTTTTCGAAAATTATTGTTTTAAAGCATAAAAAGTTTAAGAAAAAAAGGTTCCGTACCCTGGGTTCCCATGGGTCACGGCGGCGGTGTGCATGCTTGTGATAATGATGGTTTACTATCATTGTCCTGAGAGGGTCGTTGCACACATCTTGTCAAGCATGGATCATAATATGACTCAAATTAGAAGGCGTGCTGGACACCTTTATTTAAATCAAATTAGCGGTAGGCTCAATGGTGTCCCAATTTTTCATGATCCATGCTGATAAGATGAATGGGAGTTGAAACACTTGCCCTCCCTTCCGTTGAACAATGGGAAAATTTTGTAGTGAAAATATCACATTTTACCGACATAAAGTGATACTTTTCAATAGGGCATAATCTGTTTGGTAAGGTAGTTAGCTAGTTTAGTTTCATAGAATTAGGATGTTTCAAGTATTGCTAGGTTAGGTATAGGTAATGGTATTCGCCTCCCCAATGCTCTAGAAAGTGTGCATTTGCGGTTTATGAATTTCGTTGGCTTATTCTTAAATCAAGCATTTTACAAGAACTAGGGGCTCATTGGACGGTAAAGCTGTTTTGACAAATATGATATTTCAGTTTGTAATACACTTTCGACATTTGTTTTTATTTATTTATTTACTTTTGGTAGATTTATACATTTTTCGGTTAGGATTGAAATTCATAAATCGAAGTTTAAAATAGAAAATATGATTTCGATAAGCAAGTATGAGTAGATAGTTCAGATCATTGTTTTCGGGCATTTAAAAACAGGCACACGGTTTATTTGAATTGAACCTCTATCGTGTAGATTGAGTATTAAAGTTTGTTTGAGAAGTTGACCACAATTAGTGATAAGGTTTTAAAGAACAGCACTGTTATTTTCCTGTTCCGTTGATAAGTTGATGATATTAATAAATCTATTGCTATTTAAGCTTATAGTTCATTGTTGATAAGTTTAAGAGACACCTTTTCTAGATTCTGTTTTTATGATATCCCAATTGAGTTATCGAATAACCATGTAGTCGCGTAGAATCAATCACTTGAATATATTTTTTACTTAGCAAATCTATGATTATTTCTAAATCAAACTAGGAAGAATCCAAATTTATGGAAACGAGTAAGGTAGATGACAGGTAGGGAAAATTCAACTACGGTAAGATAGTGAACCCTTCTGACAATTATATCGAGGCGTTAGCATATGATATCATATTTGATACCATACTACTATTGCTCGGTTGAATTGAAGGTTGGGTTAACTCGAAGTTCATATGGGGCCCACCAACCGTCCTAGTCCGTCGAGCACTATCTTAACGCTTCCCCTAATCTGGTGCTTCAGAACCCTCGGGCTCTGTTGCCGCTATCCTTTTCTAAGCTAAACTACTCTCATTCAAAATTTTCCTCTTCTGTCCACCGTTCTGTTTTTCCTTTCCGGGTCAGCCAGGCGCTCATAAACCCATAAACAAAAAAAAAAAAAAAAAAAAAAAAAAGTTTAAGAAAAAAAGGTTGTAGTAAGAAGTATTCAACAAACAAGTGCACCTTAATAGAGGCTGGGGAAAATGTGATGAAAGTTAGTTCAGGAATGAATTAACGTGAGCAAACAAAACTTGACTACAAGAATACGAAAGGAGAAGATTAACTGAATTGTTCGCATCGCATAGTTGCGCATCAATCGCTGTCGTAAATATAGCAAATGTTAAAAAAGCCTTGATCTCCGTAATGAACGGATAAATCAGTCAAAAATTGTAACATGTGCTTTTTTAATTCAGTAAATATTGTTGAAAACGCAGGTTTCAGTGGTGGAATAGAGTTATCTTTATTCATGTTTCGTCTGTGAGGTCATTAGGATACAACAATATTAATTAGCGATAGCTAATTGTCACTTTCCACTTCTCGTAATCCCTAACCGGGAAAGTACTCTGTTCTCAATGAGTACTTTGATATTCTTACCCAGAATATCTGGCAACACTGTTGTGTCACCACAAACCCAATTCGAGTATTCCCGCTTAACCGTGTGATGATGTAAACATTTGTACCGCGTTTATCATCATCACCTGTCATCAGCAATCATTGATCTATTGTTCTCGATTGCGAATTGAACAACAAGCAAAAGGAACCGAAACAAACATTGTTTTGGTTCTGCTCGTGGCAGCAGAAGTTTACTGCTGGGCCGCTGTGCTGAAGAAACAGTTCGAATCGGTTTAATTTAAAGTGGCAACAATACCTTTAATGATTCGATTGCCGAAGAGGGACGTAGAGCTGGAAATCACGATTTCTCAAACCAAGTGGTCGTATGTTAAGTTGAAGACCTTCCAACAGTGCGGGACAATCAGTTCTGGATGTTGTGGTATGTGCCTACTTGGTTGAATGATTCAACTGAATCAAAGCAATCGAAAGATTCCTTTTAATTCAACCACGGTAAATGAAAAGTGAAACACCCAGAATAGGGTAGGTAGACCCAAAAAACAGACAACGGTACAACTGCCGAGCATTCGGAGGTTTTTGCTACCTACTAGTAGCTTACCTAACCCCGACAATATAAGGGAGGGAAACGATACACATTCATCAATCGAAAACGTTCACTGAAGAAGTAAGTTGCTATCGAAATACTGGTATATGAACTTTTCATTTACCGTGGTTGAATTAAAAGGAATCTTTCGATTGCTTTGATTCAGTTCTGGATGAAAGCAAATCAGCTACGACAGAGGCTCGTGCGGCGGTCCTGCGGGCTTGCAGCGTGTTGATGTCGATTAGGCGACAGCGGCTCTCGTAGCTGGGAAGTCGGAACGGGTCTTCCCAGCTCAGGTATCGAAGGGCGAATCTCATAAAGCGCCGTTGGATAGCCTCAATACGCTCGGAGCCGTTTTGGTAATAATGGCACCAGATAGTAGAGACGTATTCAAGGATCGAACGAACCAAACTGCAATAGAGACTCTTCAAACAGTAAATATCTTCGAAGTCTTTCGTCGTGCGGAACAGTAGACCTAGGATTCTAGAAGCTTTATCGACGATGTAAGTGGTGTGAATCTTTCAAGTGCTCAACTCGAGCAATAGCCTCGTCGCCGAGAAAATACACTGCATTTAATGGAAGCCGCTTACGGGGAAAAGAAATTGCTGCGCATTTACTATGATTCAAAGGCAGACGATTGACATCGCACCAGGAGGCAAAGAGGTTGAACTGGTCCTGCAGAAACTTGGCATCTCAGAGCCGGAGATCGGATAAAACAACTTCAGGTCGTCTGCCTAAGCTAATTTTGGTCCATCGAGGAGCAACAGCACTTCGTTGAAATAAATCAAGAATAGTATTGGTCTTAAAAGACTCCCTTGAGACACTCCAGAGGTGGCAAAAAACTGGTTGGAGAAGGATTCTTCCGTTCGGACAATAAGTTTCCGACCTACCAGGTAGCTGCGAAACCATTCTAGTAGACCAAAAACCAATGCGATCGAGTTTGGCGATAGCTATTTCATGGTTCACTTTGTCGAAAGCGGCTGACAGGTCGGTGTAGATGGCGTCTGTTTGCTATCCTGAAGCAAAACTGTCTTGCACCTTAGACGTAAACGCCAACAGGTTTGTGGTCGTAGAGCGCTTAGGCATAAAACCATGTTGATTATAAGAAAAATAGGGTTTGCAGTACGAGAAGAACAATTTTGGCTGATGGTAGGGGAGATGGGGGCATAATGGCCACCTTAAGGAAAACGGTTATTTAACCATAGAAAATAGCTATAATATGGAGGTTACTTTATTGTTTCGTGTTCAGACACTTGAAAAGCCTATTCCCTAACGGGCTGAAACGTGAAAAACTAGATGAAAACGTTAAAAAATGCATTTTAAAAAATTTTGCCAAAAGCTGAAAACCAGCCACTGTGGAGGCATAATGAGAACCCCCCTGAGGCAGTATGAGCACCATTAATCAGGGCAAGATGTGCGTTTTCTGCCGGGGAATCTAGCAGCGAATTCAATTCGATGAAGTCAGGTGAGTCGTAGATTCATCAAACAAAGCAATAACAAAATAATCTAGGTCTGTTTGTAGAATACAAACAATTCGCGCACGCTCATACATTATGTGCTTTGTTCGGAAGATGATGCTACTAGCCGTATAATGTAACAATAAAAAAATCGATCATGAATTGTAAATGGAAAAAAAATCACCTCGAACAGAAATCTAACGCTAGTCTTTTGATTACCTCTCCGACACCTTACCAATAGGCTAAATCGTCGGATAAAACTAGTCAAGATGTGGCGCTATAAATCAATTTTAATTCGCTGCTAGATTCTACGGCACAAAATGCTCATTATGCCTCGATAATATGGTGCTCTATATGCCCCTAGTCAACAAATTAAAGTAAAAACGTGTTTTAAATTTGATAAAAGTGAAAATCAAAAATTTTATGATGGTAAAAATTGAGAAACAATGTGTACATCATGTTGCAGTGCGTACATTATAGATCAAGGTGATTTTAAGATCATAAGAGCTTATTTCGTGGTGCTCAAAAATTATAATATTTTCGTAACTTGTGAACCAAGCTAGTTTTTTTTTTAAATATCACCGTAAAAATGATAAGGAGATTCCTTTTTTTGTGAAAAATTAATACTATAGAAAGTACGAAACAAATCCTCATGAAAATTTATTTAAGAAAATACGTACTTTCGTAGAAAAGAGTAGTGCTCATTATGCCCTGGGTGCTCGTTATGCCCTCATCTCCCCTATACGTATAAGTTTGGCTACACAATAAGGTTTTTTTAAGAGTTTCTTTAATGTCCCTCTTTTTTTCCGCTGTGTCCCGCTTTTGTCCCGCTTCGGCTGTGTCCTCGCTTTTTCCTGAAAGTATCTGGCAAGCCTAGTTTAATTGCAAGATAGTGCTGCCATCTATGACTTGAAACTAGAGAAATAGTGTTTGACTATTTAAAAACATTAGTATTTTTTAATTTGAAGCCTGGGTTTTTTATTCAAATTCAGCCTCAAATCTATGTTTCATCATTTTGTATCATACTAATGAATGTTAATGAAGAAATCAAAGCAGTTTGATAAAGAATTATAGCTCAAATATCAAATTCCTTAACGCTAGAGGAGCATCTCTTAAAACCCCCTTTTAAACCCTTTGAAAACCTTTGCACCCTCAAATGCAGTTATCTATTCAAATAATTCGTAGAAGCATTATTATTCACTATTTCTTAGAAATAATCTTGTTTTTGTTGAAAGTTTTTTTTTAAACATGTCTTTATTAGACTTTTAATCATTACATTTAAGTTACACAATTAAAGTAAATTAAGCGTTCAGATCAATTATGGTCAGTTCAACTCTTTGATTCAGTAAATATTGTTTATTTGATTTAAATTTGCTATAGCAACAAAGTATTTGATATATAGAAGAAAATCCTGTAAAGCAAAAAAAATGCATAAACTTAACCCTATATCCTAAAAACTACGTCCAAGTAAACTTATGCTTGATTTATCCGTTGAACAATTCAAAACAAATTGTAGAAGAAAATTTTGGTGATTTTCAATCATTCAATTGGTAGTTACTATTCTTATTTCGCTCACTGTAGATACATAACTTCGCCGTAAAAGCTTCAAATGCATTATGAATTTTCATTTAAAAACAGAAATGCAGAAACAATGGCCCTAAATATAAATCACAACCACACTAGTCTCAGCAAGAAACAGTTCGAATCGGTTTAAAGTGGCACATTTCTACAACAATGCCTTTAATGATCCGATTGACGCCGGTATTCGAAAAATGACTCCATCCGTTTGCCTATAAGCAGATTCCACATATTCGGCCAGTAGAATAATGTTTATTTTTAGACACTCCTTCCAATGCAATAGTTCCCCGATGCGATAGTGAGCACCATCAACATTCTTCCATATTGTTACTCAATCTTCACTCGAAACAGCAGTTTTTTTTTCTCTTTTCAATTAAAAAAAAATCTTATTATGGTTTGAAATATTTGAACTGCCCAAAACATACAATAAGCTACTCTTCAAGAAAATTTTCTTTGAATCAGTAAGAACTGTCGTGTGTGGTGTGATTATAACAGAACACAACATCGCACAATTAGCATTATTTACGAGAAGATTGGAGGTTCAAATCTGGAGTGCATTCTCCACACTTTCTGGTTCCATCAGTTCTCAAAGGAAATCTGCATAATGACATCGTTATTCTGAATTGCATTGCTCCGGTCGTTTGGCTTGTCTTTATCGCACTATCAATGCGGTACATCACTGACCTAACGTTAGACACTACATGAAAATAAGTCATAAGTGTTGTTGGTTGCGTTCAAAATAAATTTGAAAAAAAAGAAACATTTCTGGTTTATTTCATTTTCAAGGAAGGCCAAAATTTGTCAAATAGAGATAAAACATTCTTGAAACTCAGTCATGTAAAAATTATCGATTCATTGGTTTTCGTGTTTTCTCGTATAACCTACTCACTCACTATAGAGGGTTACGTGTGACATTATTCACGAGTCGTCGTTCTCAGGGCTGTCCGATGACCGTATCAGACGTTGAGCGCCAAACTAATTTAGAGTGACTTCCTGTGGGCTTCCTGTGTTTTGCTAAACGGTTTGAGATTCTTTAAGACTGAGTTAACCGTAGAAATCTATGGAGCCGGTTTAAAATGAAATCACACCTAAATTTCAGTTTAGTTTTTTTTCTGCAATTTTTGCTACCGGAATAAAGCATGGATCACGATGAATCTGGACGCATTAAAACGGTTCTATCTCGGAACTATATAAACAAAATAAAAATGTTTTGCACTTAAAATGTAGGGTTTTTATTGCACTTTAAAGGAAAAATAATTTTAAAAAAACATTCCGATAGTGGTTTGATAAATTTTCGAACTTTTCGTCGAGTATCACTCATCATAGTTTGGACACCCTATTCGCTGACCTCAGCGACCATTTTGTTTCACAATCTCTACAACCCTGTTGCATCCCGAGTCGTCCTTCCATTCTTCTTCATCTTCTGCTTGACAATTGCCACAATTTTTCAATAGGGCGGAATTGAGGGCAGTTGGGTTAGTTGATGTCCTTTTCGACAAAATCCACCCGTTGGCCCGATACCACTGTAGCACTTTTTTGCTGTAGTGTCAGCTTGCCTAATCTTGCGAAAACTTCACTGGTCCTTTGTGAGATCTAATATACGAAAAAAAAACGTTTATCAGGCACTCCTCCTTTCGGAGTCTATGGTCTTGTTTTTCACAAAAACCGGAGTTTTTCGTCCACAGCTTCAAACACTTTCTTGCAAACTTATCGGCAAAAACGAATTCGAACGTGCTGGGGACATCACTCCGACCAGTTGTATAACTTCCGGGCACATCCTTTGGCTCACCTCAACACCTTCACCTCGTTCTTAACACCTTCAAATGTAGTTTTCGATTCCTAATTACACAAGGGATTATAGGAATGTGTTTCGAAAGAATTCTCCATGTGCCTATCACCTCCATATAGAGCATTGAAAAAAGGAATTACGTTCGAATCCCTGGAGCGTTGACGAACATAATTTGACGAACATAATTTGTAAAATTTACTCGGTCCATGGCAACCGTTCTCCAATTTCTTGGAGATCCCACATTCGCCAGATCACGCTCCACTTGGTCTAACCACCTCGCTCGTTACCCCCTTGCTCGTCTCGTTCCTACCAGATTCGTAGCGAGCACCTGTTTTGCAGGACAGTCTTCCGGCATTTTCGCAATATATCCTGCCCAGCGCATCCGGCCAGTGGTTCATCCTTCGCCTCCATACTCCGTTCTCCTGCACGCCGCCAAAGATGGTTCTTAACACTTGCGCTCGAATACTCCGAGTGTACGCAGGTCCTCCTCGAGCAATATTCATGTCTTGTGCCCGTAGAGAACAACCGGTCTAATGAGCGTCATAAACAGGTTACACTTCGTGCGAGGGCTAAGTCTTCTCGACTGCAGTT
>NC_073693.1:218514603-218531143 GCF_029784155.1 Uranotaenia lowii | reverse complement strand
GAGAACGGTTGCCATGGACCGAGTGAATTTTAGGAATTATGTTCGTCAAGTTATGTCGTGAGACGGAATACTATGTAAATAAAATAAAATAAAATGGACGGTAGTTGTTAACATCATGAGAATCGCCAGTCTTAAAAACAGGAATAACTTTTGCGATTTTAAGGCATTCAGGATAAATTCCAGTCTCTAAAATGTGATTAAAATATTCCTTAAGTATGGTAGAGAATTTGTCATGGTTATTTTTCAAGACACTTACTGGGAAATTATCAGGTCCACAGCCCTTTTTATTTTTAAGGGAGCTAGCTGGATTTTAAAATATTGTATTTTGAACATGTTCAATACGGGATAAATGGTCAGAGCCAGGGTCAATTGGAATCTCCTCAGCTAACCTTTTTCCAATTGTGGAAAAGTGCCTGTTTAATTTTTCACAAACCTCTAAATTGTTGGTAGTGCTGCCTTCTTCATCAGACAGGTTGATTGATGTGGTTGGTTTGATTTCACCTAACAGTGTGTTTATATTTCTCCATAGCTTCGAATGTGGTGTGTTGTTCAGTAAACGCTCATAATATTATTTTTTGCATTCCTGTTTTTTCAAATACATTTTTTTATTTATATGACTTAACATTTGTTTTATCATCAAGGTACCTTTAAAACGTTTTAAATTGTTATTTTTAATTTTTAAGAGTGTCTAAAGATCTAGTGACATCCTTGGACAATAGTTGCCTTTCAATTTTTCATTTTTTTAATTGTCTTAGTAGACATTGATCGAAAATGGCTGTAAAATGTTGTGATATCTTGCAAACCAACATCGACGTTATCTGTTAGTTGAACATTATTCAAACAATTCAAAAATAAGTTGTTCAGTTTGCAATTATCAGTAAATTCTTTCGTTAAAGTTGCCATTTTTTTATTACCTGATAATTTGAAGGATGTAATAACCTGTAAATGGTCGCTCACATCAGTAAAAATAGTATCATTTTTCAGTTATTTTGACTAATTTTATTAAAAATGGAATACTGTGAGAGATTTTTACACAATAAATGGTTCAATGTCTAGAAAACATATGTTTGTTCATGAGTTTACTGTTTTCACACACATTTTGATAAGATTATTTGATAAAATCACCCTTTTTCTTAGTAAGCGCACACTCATTGTATTACAAAGTATTGTGTATAATATGTAGTTATTTCTATTTAAAAGAAATCGGCCGATATTAAAAAAAACATTTTGGAAAATCTCTTTTTTCATTTTCGTTTCAACGAAATGTCTCAAAACTTGAATGTGTTTATTTGGTAGTTTTAGCATCAATTTACCCAGCAGCGCAGAAGATTTTTCAAATTTGTAGGAATTTGTATTTGTATCTGATTCTGATTTGATATTTATTAAAATTAGAAAAAAATTAAAATCATAAAGCTATGGTACCGTAATCTGGAGTTACTTTCTTCATCCGATCTTCATTCGATTGAATCAATCGAAAACGCTTACTGAAGAAGGTAGTAAGTTGCTATCGAAATACCGGTGTATGAACTTTTCATTTACCGTGGTTGAATTAAAAGGAATCTTTCGATTGCTTTGATTCAGTTAAATCATTCAACCAAGGAGGCTCACAACACAACAGAGGGAAATATTTCTAGAACATTCGATCTATGTAAGACATTCCAGTTTCGAGATATAGCTGAGGAATCAAGTATCTCTAGGGATCAAGTATCCTCATCCACCCCTAATGTTTTAAATTGAGATTAAAAAAAATGAGACTTCCACTTTACACAGCAATAAAATCGTAATCAAGTATCGAATGGCGGTTGAATAAAAAATAATAATAAAAAACTATGTTACTTCTATGGATTCAAATCAATTGACTGAATTTGAAATGGATAATTGTTGTATAGGAAACAAAAAATAAATAATAACTAATTACCTATTTCTCTGAACTGTTGAATGCTCGGAGCCTCATGCCAGTTCTTTGTATAAAGGTTGGGTTTTGGGTGTTCAATTGGCTTAAAATGTTTGTTGTTTTCATTGACTTTTTTCGGCGAGGAAAGAAACAAAAATACTTGCCAGTTGGTCCAAACGTTTCGAGCTACTTTTGGCTGTTCACTCCTCTTCAGTGGACCTTAAATTAGGCTTGCCAGATACTTTCAGAAAAAGCGGGACATTTCTCGAAAAATGCGGGACACAGCCAAAAAAGCGGGACATTTGAGAAAATCTTAAAAAAAGGTTAATTGTATAGACAAACTTATACGTTTACCATCAGCCAAGGTGTGTATATATAGTTTTACCAACTAAGCCCTCAGCTCGAACAAATTTTCTGATGTTTACAAACAAATTCACAGAACCTCACCGCGCTCTCCTTGCCTACTTACTGACAAAGTCAGAAAACCTTGTGATCTAATAACCTTGCCATCAGCCATAGAAAGTACACTAAATTTTGTTTTTAACGCCGACTGATTTCCATCAGTTTTTCTTACATGACTTCTATTTACACAGGTTTTTTGCCATATGCCCCGTTATTTTCCACGGTTTTCGCGAATTACAAAGTTTGAGAGAAAATATTTCAAATCGTACATGCAAACGGTGAATTTGAAACCGCGTAAAAAATCTGTATGTAATTTGTATAAAAATTTGTTTGGTTGACAATTTGTTTAAAAAGTTGGAAACTCAAGAAAACTTCTATCTTTATACACTCTGAACAATTGACCCGAAAAGAGTGGTGTATAATATAAGGCAGTTTAACTAAGATTCCGGGGGAAAAATAAATCTCAAAAATTCTATAATTTAGAATTTTTGGAAGCAACTTAACCAATTTTTTCTTAATTTGCTCCAAGAATGCTTAACTAAATCATAATCTTATTGCAATGTTAAGAACTTAAGAGTTAGTCAGTATTGTTTTATATAAACTATGAAGAATGCTGCTAAATTTGAGAAAAAGACGTATTTGAAAGATTTTCTGTTCATCACCGTATTCAAATTGAGACAAAACTTTAATTTTTCCCAGTCAGTCAAATTTGTAAAAGTTTTCCAAGAAAAAAAAGCGGGACATTTTGAGGAAAAAGCAGGACAGCGGGACATTCAACAAAAAAGCGGGACATGTCCCGCTTTTACGGGACGGATGGCAACCCTACCTTAAATAGAATTTATTTTCAATACAATTTTCCATTTTACTAGATTATATAACTTACTTTATCTAGCGATCGTCTATCTAGCGTCGAACAATCCAAAAGTTTCATTACAATTCCGTATTGTGCATGTTTAGTTGAGAAGTTAGCAAAATATTTTAAACAGTACGACATCAATGTAGCTTTCAAATCCTTAAACAAAGTTAAGAACACAATTTTTACGAAAACCAAAGATAAAATACCAAAAGAAAAAACAACAAATGTGGTTTACAACATAAAATGTGGAGGTTGTGAAAAATCTTACATTGGTGAAACTAGTCAATTTTTACACAAAAGATTAGAACAGCATAAGAATGATGTAAAAAACAAAAAAGTTGGAGGCACAGGACTTGCTCAACATAGTATAGAGTACGGCCATGCTTTCGATTTCAAAAACACAACTTTTTTAGAAAAAGTCTCAAAGTACAACACTAGAATTTGTGCAGAAATGTTTCACATCAAAATAAGAGGAGACAATGACGTTGTAAACAAACAGAAAGATTCAATAATTTTAAATCAGCCTACTACTCCATTTTACCCAAAATCAGAACACTGACAGATAAATGTAAACATAATATCAAAAACAAACAACAGACAACAAACAGTAGTTAGACGATCGCTAGATAAATTAAGTTATATAATCTAGTAAAATGGAAAATTGTATTGAAAATAAATTCTATTTAAGGTCCACTGAAGAGAAGCGAACAGCCAAAAGTAGCTCGAAACGTTTGGACCAACTGGCAAGTAATTTTGTTTCATTCCTTGCCGAAAAAAGTCAATGAAAACAACAAACAATTCATCGCGGCGATTAAACCAGTTTATCAATTGGCTTAAAAATAAACGTTCTTGGTTGATGGTATTTGTTCAAACAACAGAATGAACAAATTTGAAAATCCAACACTTAGCACATTCTGGATGTCGCTGACGGGAACGATTACCGTAATTCGATGGCCTTTAGTACACCTTGCCTAGAACAGCTGTTGTAAAAATAGCTTCGATTTCGTCGCCAATCGAAGCATTGAAATCTTTCTCGTTCGCGTTCCGAGGAAAAATTCTACCCCTAATGTCAATCGACAAAGGGATCCCGCGATGAAGACGTTTAAACCTCTGCCAATATCCCAAGGCAGTTGGGAGCAAATTGTTCTTGCCTTGCACCGCGCCAGAAACAAACAATGCTTCCGTGATATTTAGGTGGGTACCTGCGGATTGATAAATGCCGCTCAATGGCACCAGTAAGTGCAAACATTATAGGTTAGGTACCCATTTTCAGAAGCAGCTGGTGGAAGTTTCCGACCAATGAACAATGGCGGAAAGGTGCCGGTGGCGTCAAAAGTAGGTAGTTGGCGGTCGTGTTTGAATTTAGCTCCTACCAATTTGGTCAGCAAATTCTCACGGCAAAACACGAAGACGGTGACAAAGGTGCGATAAATTCTTTCACCTTGTCACAGAAAAATTGTCCCTCCCAGGAGCTCTGGCCACCCGGCTTTGGCTAGACCGACAATGCTCGTCAAACTATTAACGGGTGATTAGTGCGGTGAGGCGTTCTAACGCAACAGCTAAACGGTTTTCCTTGTTGCAGAAAAAACGGCTGGCAAAAACAATCAGCACCTCTCGGATGGCCCAGAGCCAAGAACACGTGGTGTCCGGATTGTAAACAATGCCCCCTGTGGTTCAGACCCAGAGTTGTTAGCACTTGAAACAAACCTCTTGCGACCGCGAAACCCTGGAGGCGCGGCGGTGGTTTTTAAAGTGCTGTGGCTATGATTATGCTACCTACCTTTTTCTTTCTCCGTCGAACCTCTGGATTTACTACCTTATCATGGGGCTAACTTGAACTGCAAAGAGGAAGCCCTAGAACAAGCAGACACGGAAACAAAGTCCCCCTATTCTACGGTAGTGCGGTATCAAACCTGACGTGTGGGTGCCATCACGAGGAACAATTATCATGAATAAGTATCCCCGAGAGGAAAACCACCGACATTATTTTTGCAAATATGCTTGTGGAAATTGTTTCCCAGTGAACGGTCAAGGTCGCGCAAGAGGTGTTTCCATGTAGATTAAACAAATTGCACAAGTAATTCATTGATTGCCCCGGAAGATGTATTATAATAAGTTGTGAAAACACTTTCTACGAGTAGTATTAACTACTGAAAAAATAATTGCTCCCAAGCATCCAGTTTATTTTTTAAGATAAGAAAGTAAAATGGCACTTCACGGAAGATCTGTTTGTTTCATTTGGTTGAGTTTGCTGTTAATTTTCGGATATATAGTCTTCAATAGAATTTGGTTGTTACGAATAAGATTTAGAAACTATCGAATAGTTATTACAGGCAAACAGTTTTGTACGTATATTTCTTAACAATATTGTTATTCGTTTTCATATATCTATATTAATGATTGATCGCATTAAACTTACATAAACAGCATTTACCTACCAAGGTGGAGGCCATATAGATACATACCTTATTTTGAATTCTGGCTGAAGCGATAAGAACTATAGAGGAGAATGAGGATACTTGATCCCTGGGGATACTTGATTCCTCAGCTATATCTCAAAACTAGAATGTCTTACATAGATCAATCGTTCTAAGGCTATGCTCATTTAGTATCCGGGTAGTTACAAACGTGTGTATTTTAAAAACTATTCATTTGATCGAAAAAATTTCTATGGAGGAAATGAAGGTGTTAATATGACATTAAAACTAAAAATATAAAAAAAAAATTTATCAATGATTTCAAGAAATACTCTTACTTTTTCATAAAATCACTTTTTTATCTTTGCATACTTTTTTGATTTATTTTTTTTTACCACAGAACCAAAACCTTTGCCAAATCATGATATTTTACACAAACTCACCTGGAAAAAGTAATTGGAATCTGGTTGGAACCTTTTCATGAGTTGGTATCTCGAAGAAATTGATCTCTTAAATCCGGTTTTAGCATAAATTTTTTTGTCCATCAGAACACATCTGTCATATTGCGTAAAAACCGGATGCACAGATTGCGATCTTTGGATCTGATCATTATCAGTTATTTACTTGGTGTCTACTAGTCAGGCAAAACTTTTTGCCTCTGCCAGAAATGGATTTTTTGCATTATGTAGGGAGTCTTCATTCAGTTCTCCCAAATAACCATAAACTTTTCACCATATTTAAGATCAAGAGTTGCACTCCGATAGTTGATTTGAACTTCGTGTGGATCCTAGAGTGGCTCCTTATACTTAATAACCATTTGGTACGAAAAAGAATCAGAAAAAATCAACAGTTCATGAGCTTTCGAGTCAACAAAGAAGAATTTTCGAGGCACAAAATGCGCAAAAGGAGCAAATTTGTGCAAAATTATTTTTATCATGTCTTTTTGCATAGTAAATATCTCATACACACGTAAACTTAAAAATCTATCAAAAATAGGCAAGATAGTCCTTTTCATAACCAACACAACGCTACTAATTTTTTGCATATCCGAGCTCTATTAACGCAGCTATCACCAAAATAAAGTGCCCGGATACTAAATGATCATAGCCTTAGAAAAAATTGCAAAATACATAGTACAAAATAACAAATCTGTTATCTAACAAAATATGACTTGAAGACCTTTTTGTATCACTTTAAAATGTTTCCCACACAAAAAAAATAAATTATAACAAAAATATTTATTCCAATTTGTCAATCATTTGAGTATAATATGAACTTCTAAATTCCATGTTTTCAAAACAATAGTGAACTCTAAATTTTTTTAAGAACAAGTTTCCAAAATGTATGTTATGGGTTTTCTTGATCCCTCGAGCCCAAAAGATATATTTTTCTTCTGAATAGATGTTGAGCATTGGCAAGTAAAAAATATTAATCCAATGACTAATATTTATCCAATAATTTCCTTTAAAAAGAACTTAAAAAAGTGCTTCTATCTAAAAATTAGAAAATAGCGCCTTTAAGTATGCACATTCATTGCAAGGTTGTAGACAAACTTTTAGAACTCTTTGTCTTTGTCTGTCACTTATAAACTGTGAAATGAAAACTAATGGGGCCAAAAAAGTCAAAGTAACTTTTATCTTTGATTTTGCATGATTTTTGTCAAAGCTTAGGGCACTGATTAAAATGATGAAATCTCCTTTAACTTACAAAATATCAATTTTTTTAGGCCCTCGAAAACGCTTCTAGTTCATCTACGAGTTCATGTGTCGATCCAACTTTTACAGCATATAAACATAAAATTACACAATGTCGGAAAATGCAAGAGACGACGATCTGCAATTTTTTTCCAAAAAGATATGATGAAAATCAGATCCGGAGATCAAGTTTCCTCATTTTCCTCATTTCCCCATTAATGAAATAATGATGAAAAACCGAAAATCAACGCTTGCAATGGGATGACAGAAAAACGCGCCCGCACCCGAAAAAAGCCCACTCAGACTCTAGGCATAAAAAAAAACTAAAAAGGTATATAAATTAAAAAGAAATAAAAATAGTAAAAAAGGAATAAAGAAATAAAAAACGAATAAAAAAAAATAATAAAAAGAATAAAAGATATAAAAAAGGAATAAAAAAAATAAATCAATAAAAATAAAATAGGAATAAAAAAATAAGAGAAGAATGAAAAAAAAACTGGAATAAAAAAAATTAAAAAGGAATAAAAATTAAATAAAAAAAAATAAACAAGGGTTGAAAAAAAATTAAAAAAAAAAAGAAATAGTAAAAGAACAGAAGAAATAGAAAAATAATAGAAGAAAAAAAAGGAATGAAAAAAATTAAAAGAAATAAGAAAACAAAAAAGAAATAAAATAAACATAAAAGGAAATTGAAAAAAGAAAATAGGAATAAAAAAAGGAAAAAGAATAAAAGAAATATAAAAAAATCAAAATGGAATTAAAAACTAAAAATCGAAATGATAAAAATAATAAAAGGAGTAAAAAAATAAAAAATTAAAAAAAATAGTTAAAAAATAAAAAAGAATAAAAAAAATAAAAAAATTAAAATAAATTTAAAAACATCAAAAAGAATAATTAATAAAAATAAGAATAAAAAATATGAAATAGAATATAAAATAAAAAAGCATGCAAAAATTAATTTAAAAAAACCAATAAAAAAAATAATAAAGAAAATATAAAGGAATAAAAAACAGAAGAAAATAATAAAAACAATGTATGACTTTTTTTTTAATTTAAAAAATAAAAAAAATAAAAAAAATAGAAAAAAAACAAAAAAAAAATAAAAAATTAAAAAAAATATTCAAAAGAATAAAAAATATCAGACCCCGTTCGTTTTTGGCAACATTCGATTTTGTAAACATCCGATTTTGGCACATGTGCCAAAATCGAACGGTTTTTAGATACAACATTACCATTTAGTTTTTGTTATAATAGGACCAATTTAAATTAGACAAACACCATAAATACGTTTTTATGTTCTTAAATGTGGATTAAATGCAACAATAAGAACCATTTTTTCTTAAGTTTTATAAAGTACTCTAAAATGACAAAAAGATAAAAAATTCAAAAAGTTAAAAAATAAATTCAAACAAAAGACTGAAAATGGCAAAAAACAACTAAAAATGCTGAAGAATGACACAAACAGCAAATATGACAAATGAAAACAAACATTATAAACTAAACCAAGATAAGTGAAAAATGCATTAAAACATGATGAAAAAAATAAAAAACTACTACAAATGGTCGGAAATTTACTAAGAATAACGTTTATTATAATAATATGTCGTTATTTTGTAGAAATAACTGAAAAAAGTTGAGAAAAAAAAACTGTTCTATTTTGGCAACATTCAATTTTGGCAACACAAAATGTACGGGCGTGTTGCCAAAATCGAACGGGGTCTGTATATAAAAAATAATAACAAATAAAAAGATAAAAAAAATCAAGAATAAAAATAAAAGTAAAAAAAATAGTGAAAAAAGAATTTAAAAATAAGAAAAACATTAAAAAAATATGACGAAAATAAATAAAAATAAAAAGAAATAAAATAAAAAGATAGATATGATTATAAATGATTAAAATGGCAGAAATGCAAGACACAATCAAATAGACAAAAAATAGCAAAAATAAAAAAAAACACAAAAATTTAAAATATGACAAAGATGACATTTTTTTTTCAAAAATGAAAAAAATTACAGAAAATACAAAAATGATAAAAATGTCATTTTTGACTATTCTATCATGTTTGTCATTTTGGTCAAAGTTATATAAATGACAAAAATGACAAAAATGACTGAATTGAAAAAAAATTACACAATTAAAAAATGACAGAAAATTACAAAAAAGATAAAATTATAAAATTGTTATTGTTGTCTATTTGATCATGTTTGTCGTTTTTATTATGTTAGCCATTGCAGTAACTTTGGTCAATTATTTTATTTCTGTCATATGTTTCATTAATTTTTTAATTTTTGTTTATTGTAATTTCTGTCATATTTGCCATTTATATCGTTTTGTCATTTTTGTTATATTTTTTGTGATTTTGTGATACACTTCATAATCTTACATTCTTGCAATAATTTTTTAATTTTTCATAGAAATTTATGTATTTGCTATTTGAGTACAAAAGCCAAAAACCAAAGCGTCTGTTTTGTGCCAAAAAACATATATCCGCCAAATTACTTTTTTGGGCTTCGACCAAAGCAAGCTACGAAAATACATAACACCGGCTAATGACATCGGAAATTTTAAAAGGATGGGCCAAAAGTGGTGAAAATGGTGGTTATACAACTGTGTAGAAGGTTATGAGTCATGTTAAAGAAAAAGTGCGAAGTCTGGCTTATGGTTAAAGTTTTTCATCAAATAAGCAAAAAACAATAATTTTTCATTATTTTGAAAGTGTGCTTAGAATTTCTGGAACAGTCTATACTTATTCGCTATGAATTGCGATTCGCTTTATTATTGTTAACGACTTGGACACCCCCTATGATTTAATAAAGTCTCCCTAAATCATTTAAATTTAATGGAAATCAATTTACATAAAAGCATCTTTCAGAAGTAACGAGTATTTTAAAGAGTTAACTTGAAAATAGATACGGAAAACAACATATTAACTGGCAAAGGTGGGGGCGACGGAAGGCGACACGTATCCACGTGAAATCGTCTTCAACGAATTCTACTTCTTGGTACGAGGGAACTCTCTTGTCAACTGGCAGCGCAAATGGAACGAGGATGACAAGGGTCGGTGGCTCCACTCGATTATCCCAAAGGTAAGCCTTAAACCATGGTTCAATAGATTGAACTTGAGTCGGGATTTTATTCGTATATTTTCCCGTCTCATGTCCAATCATTGTTCCTTAGACGCGGTACTCTATCGTTTTGACATTGCTGGTAGCAATTTGTGTAGTTGCGGCCAAGGTTACCATGACATCGAGCATATTGTTTGGTCGTGTGAGGTCCATCTTTTCGCCAGAACGAATTTAATAGACTCCCTTAGGGCCCGAGGAAAACCACCTAATGTTCCAGTTAGAGATGTACTAGCTGTGCTAGATTTGGACTACATGTTCGAAATCTACCTTTTTCTAAAAGCTATCGATCTTCGTCTATAATTTCTTTTTTATTTTCATATTTCCCTTTCTATCTTCCTTTCTCCTCTCACAAAGTGTTAAGTTAAGAAAACAATTGTAAACAACAAAATGTTTGTTTGTTTGTTTGTTTGTTTGTTTGTTTGTTTGTTTGTTTGTTTGTTTGTTTGTTTGTTTGTTTGTTTGTTTGTTTGTTTGTTTGTTTGTTTGTTTGTTTGTTTGTTTGTTTGTTTGTTTGTTTGTTTGTTTGTTTGTTTGTTTGTTTGTTTGTTTGTTTGTTTGTTTGTTTGTTTGTTTGTTTGTTTGTTTGTTTGTTTGTTTGTTTGTTTGTTTGTTTGTTTGTTTGTTTGTTTGTTTGTTTGTTTGTTTGTTTGTTTGTTTGTTTGTTTGTTTGTTTGTTTGTTTGTTTGTTTGTTTGTTTGTTTGTTTGTTTGTTTGTTTGTTTGTTTGTTTGTTTGTTTGTTTGTTTGTTTGTTTGTTTGTTTGTTTGTTTGTTTGTTTGTTTGTTTGTTTGTTTGTTTGTTTGTTTGTTTGTTTGTTTGTTTGTTTGTTTGTTTGTTTGTTTGTTTGTTTGTTTGTTTGTTTGTTTGTTTGTTTGTTTGTTTGTTTGTTTGTTTGTTTGTTTGTTTGTTTGTTTGTTTGTTTGTTTGTTTGTTTGTTTGTTTGTTTGTTTGTTTGTTTGTTTGTTTGTTTGTTTGTTTGTTTGTTTGTTTGTTTGTTTGTTTGTTTGTTTGTTTGTTTGTTTGTTTGTTTGTTTGTTTGTTTGTTTGTTTGTTTGTTTGTTTGTTTGTTTGTTTGTTTGTGGGGGGGGGTTTGTTGGTTGGTTTGTTTGTTGTGTTTGTTTGGTTGTTTGTTTGTGTGTGGGGGGGGGGTGGGGGTGGGGGGTGGGGTGGGGGGGGGGGGGGGGGGGGTGGGGGGGGGTGGGGTGGTGGTGTGTGGTTGGGTTGTGTGGTGGGGGGGGTGGGGGTTGGTGGGGGTTGGGGTTGGGTGGGTGGGTTGGGTGTGGGGGGGGGGGGGGGGGGGGGGGGGGGTGGGGGGGGGGGGGGGGGGGGGGGGGGGGGGGGGGGGGGTGTTGTTGGTTGTGTTTGTTTGTTTGTTGGTTTGTTGTTGTTTGTTTGTTGTTTGTTTGTTTGTCCTCTATCATGCGCGGATTACGGGGGGGTGGGGGTGGGGGTGATCACCCCCCCCCCAAGCGGAAAAAAATCATCTTAAAAGGTCACAAATTTTTTAACTTTATTCAGATGGAATATAACTTTTTCATGTGTCAAAATATCATAACATTGACATTACCATTTTTACGCGAGCATAAGAATTCAATAGCTGCTTAAAAATATGCTTGAATTGAGTATGCGCATGCATTGCTTCGTGTTGGCTTCGGGTGTGCGAAAAGGGTAAAGCTTGCACCTCACTCTTTAAGGAATTTCTTTAAGCATGACAGCAGATTGTTTTTCTTATTAACCGATATCCAGAGTTGTTTTAAGCGCCAGTACCAGAAACGTCGGTTGTTAGTGACTAATTCTGAATGATTTCTTGAAAGGGCCTGGAAGAAGCCAACATTTATTTTCAAGTTGATCATAAAGTGATTTCTTATTTATGCATGTTTACCATACTTGACGGTTTTCTTAAAAAAAAATTTCATCGTGTCCACAGATGAAAATTTTCAATAATTATTCTGTTTTGGGCTGGAAATATTCGTGAAATAATTCTGACCTTTTCAGTAACACTTTTTAACTGTTGGAAAGTAACCTCAAAAGCGATCATGTCCTTGAACGGACATCAACATTTTGTTAACTAAAATTTTGGAGGTTATTTTTCCTTTTCAATATACGTGGACAAGTGTGCGTACAAACTGTCAAAAAACTCTATAGTTGATATTATTTCCAGATGTAGCAACCGAAAATCTGATCGATCAAACTTTGCAGACATCCGGATCTGCTACCATTAGTCTCTGCTTTCAGGAACATGCATACCACCGAAGATTATAAGGGGAACCATAAAAGCATCGAAATGTTTTCAAGTTCTACTAGCAAATCTGGCCTCCAGAATGATCAGACGTTGCAATATACTGCAGACTCATTAGTCTATGAAATAGATATAGGTGTATTTTAAAGGCTCATCCTAAACCTTACTCAACTATTGATGATATCACAAAGCTTAACGTTTTAACAAGACACTGGGTACCTCCACCACAATTTTCGTTTCCATACTCCGAGCATTTGAAAAGTCGAAGTGCTGGAAGAGAAAAACGATACACAAGTGCAAAGCATTTGGAAACATTAAAAAATTGGTTGGTTTTTTTTTCCAAAACTGCGCAAAGTTTTTTTTTTGTCAAATCTGTCCGCTCTTTGTAGTCAACCTCTCTGGTGGAGTTAATTAAACTGTTCAATTGTTAAATCTTGTTATTAAGCCACTGACTTGTTTTTCAAAACTCACTAAAAAATAAGCTGTGAGTATTCGATAAGATATAAAGAGATCTATTCAGCAAACCTCTTTAAAAAAAATGAATATAATGATTAGCAATCTATATTTTATTTGTCTAGATACTTGCTTATTTGTGTTTTAAATCTTTATTTGTTTTAGATTGTTTTTTGATTGACGTCTTCAAATTGATATATTTTAATTGATCTTCAAGAGAAAAAACATGTAAAATTATTGAACAAATACATTGACGGGTTTCGATAAGCAATGAAGCAGCATACAGTTTAAAATTGGAACTCAAAAGAGAAAATGTTCGATTAAATATAATTGAAACTTGTGTAAATGGCTTTTACCCGAATATTGTAATAGTCAAAATTAATAAGACGTAGCTTTAACCATAAAACCAGAGATGATCATTGTAGTAAGTTGAAATCATACAAACAGATTTATTTCTGACTGAAAATAAATAAAGTACGATTTTCAAAATTAAATTGCTTATGGATTTCTAATCTGATTAATATAAACAAATGGTCATTCCATATCCCCAACTTGATAAATAAACGTAAATTACACTTCATACCAGTGAAAAAAAGCATTTGTCTGCTTTTTGCTTAAGACTAAGCCAGCCACAAACAGATATACAGAATTCTTTGAATAATTTTTTTTTAATTGTCTTTAACATTATTTACATAATGCTGAATTCTCTTCATCTTTATCATCTACATTTTTCCTGTCACAGTTTTTATTTTTCCTAATCACTCAAAAAATTTTTGGCCATATTTTTCGAAAATTTACTAAATCACTCCCCCTAAGAGCAATCTCTAGATCCGCGCCTGTCCTCTATAGACTCAGCCGTCTTAAAAGCTAGAGAGCTGAAATTTAGCATGGGTGCTCATTAGGACCAGGAATGATAAAAAATGTTTTTAGATTTTCGGATGACCACTTCTGAAGGGGGTCGTCCATACAAGACAAATATTGTTTTCGACGGGCAATCGATTGCCGTTATCAAATTTTGTGTAAGGGGCCAACCAAAGGGGTCGTCCATATTAACTATTCCCTTTTTTGCTATATTGACGTTATCATACATCGGATTCAGATGAAAATTGGTACACGAGAGTTTTGAATGATGTGCAATCGATTTGAGGTATCAAATTCAGTTTAAGGGGCCGGCTAAAGGGGTTGTCCATATTTACTTTTCAATATATTCGTGATATTGATGTTATTATACATCAGATTGAGATGAAAATTTGCACATAGGAATTAAGAAGGACGAACAATAAGGCATTTCCCCACTTGTCAGACGAACAGCTGATTTCTCATGTTTACATTTTATCGGCATATCGTGGTAGGGTAAACATAACAACAACATTACGTATGTTCAATGACCAGATAGTAACGATATGAAATTGGCAATGCAATTGTAGTGGTTTTGCTAGCGCACCTTGGTGAGGAGCATATAAATTCTTTATTTAATGATTTGTTAATTCATAACAAGTTAAGACATGAAGGTTTGTTGATGCTTTTAATTCAAAAAGTTTTTAAAAGAAAGCATTGAACAGTGCTTTTTATCAAAGATCAAAATGGCGACCAGTTGGTGTTTACATTTTTCAAAACAAAAACAAAAAGCTACCCTACCACAATCTGTCTCTGGAAATACTCTATTGATTCCAATTATAGTATTTTGGGACAGGGGTCGGCCAAAAGGATCGTCCATATTGACTATTCCCTTTTTTGCGATATTGACGTTATTATGCAATGGATTGGTTTGAAAATTTGCACAGGGGAGTTTTGAGGAAAGAGCAATCGATTTCAGATATCAAAGTTTGTAAAAGAGGCCACTGAAAGGGGTAAATTATTTTGGCAATAATATTGTTTTTATGCAACGATCGAATCGAAATTTATACACAGGGGTTGGTACAGTCAATTGATTTCTGATTTCAATATTTGTATCAAACGACAAAAAGGGGGTCTGCCAATTTAACTGTTAAATTTGTATTTGCACAAATTACTAGAGTCTGTATCGCATCGAGACGAAAAATCATACATAGGGTTTTTTGTCACTGTCAATTGATCCTGATTTCAAATTTAGTACCATACAACAGAAAAAGTGATCGTCCATATTTTTTGTTCAACATTTTTGTAATAATTGCATAACAATGCATTCGGAAATGCATCTGGAAAATGCTTGGCAATTGACATTCATTCAAACTGTTCATAACATATTCTAAGTTTATAACGAAACGGAGCTCGTATGAGATCAGCTAGTATTGAATAAAAGTCGAATATAATCATACTTAATCATTGCATGTAATTGCATGTAATTGCATCGAGCCATCTGGTACATGCAATTAAAATTTCTGTAGTTATTCGATAGTTCTGATTCTGATGTCTTAATTGTCAATAGCGAATTATCTTCATATGATTGGTAGTCTGAAGAATTTCCCTTTTAGCAGAAATCATGAATGCCTTCGTTTGATACTCTACCAAAGCAGCAGTGGCACTGAAAACTTTAAAACCTTAACTCTTCGATTAACAAGCTGAATATGTGCGATCCTCGCGAAAAGCTCAGACTACCAATAAGGCCAATCTTCTGTCGATCGTCAAACTAGAAAACGTCAACCCAACCTTAACATCGAATTTTTCTGTAAGGCATGGTCTTTGGCTGAGAGCTGTGATCCAGTTTGGTCTGGCAGTTAGAATGTCACTTACCTCAAGTGGCCTAGCCAGCGAAAAATCGTACCGGAAAATGCACCCATGGAAAATGGTATGTAGTTTTTATGGCAGGTTGTAACATAATTAATGGATCCATGCGTTCGTCGTCGATCGCGTTGTTCACTTTACATCCATCTATTCGGGGCCCGTGCTGCGTGCTTTCGAAAAGGGCAGACAGATTTTTTTCGCGGCCTTTATTTTATCAACGTACATGAATGATGAAACCGCATAGTGTACGTGAACTTTTACTCGGCACATGAGAGCTAAAATATTCTGAAATGGTTTAGACCAGAGCGACCGGTTCTAGGGCATACTTAGTTTGCGATTAGGCAATAGCTGTTTTTGGTTCTCGTTCTATGAAAGTTGAAGAGTCTTTTGGAAAATGAACTGTAGGTTTTCTATAAAATGGTTAAAAAAAATTAGAACTCACAGTCTATAACATTCAAACATAAATCCAACGCCAAATCACTCTTACATTTCAACATTTCAACTATGTAGATGGAGTCCCTAAAGAGTTGAAATCCCGATATAAAGTTAAAACTACTAAAACTGTCAACCAGGATACAAGCTTAGAAACATCAATTTGTTTTTGTTTAAATCAATCATTTGGGAATCAACATCGGGTGAGAACTGTTTTTATCTAGATATAGAAAAGACTTAAATGAAACGATTGGAAACGAACCCTTGTGTCTGTTAAGTACCGTTTATACGCATTCATCATCTAGCTTTCTCTCTGTAGTTGCTA